>NC_142660.1:17874582-18174582 GCF_026168435.1 Sesamum indicum | reverse complement strand
TATAATGAAAGGAAACTGGACTATGCGGTTATAAAGATTGTTGCTATGCATAGTACCTATAGATTATTCTGCAATCTGCTTGCGAACTTAGTACTCTTGTTTCCTATCTTGTTAACTCTTTGTTAATTTGGTTGGAAAGGAATTTTCTGTTTGTTTTGCAAGTAGTTCGGTATGATCTAATGTTAACATTATGTAGTTCGTGGGGTTCTCGACTGTACAAGGATATGGCTGGATCCTGGCACATAGGGATTGGTGGTTATTTTGTACTCTTGATTTTCATTTTGATTTCTTCTGTCGTATGTTGGTTAAGTTACCTTCTACAATTGAGGTTTCTGGCCTGAGATCCTGCATTGTGGAAGTTGTAGTGACAATTCATGTGGTGTGATCTTGTCCCATTGGCAGTCTATTCTGATTTTGCTGTTTGGTCGTGATTGTGGGATCGTCCATTGACTCCATTCACATTGTATGACTTTCCATTTAAATTGCTCCTGGGAATACTGACGTTATGGCTCATCTGTCTCTGTTGGTAGTATGGTCAATGTAGTTAACCTTTCCGGGATAAGTCAGAGCTTTGGGCTTTTAGTGCCAGAATAAGCAACCTTTTTCTTGCATTAAGGATGCATGCAACTGGTTGATAAAGTTTTCATCTAAACTATCACCTGAGTCTGACTATTTGCTCCATGAATAAAGGTTTATGTTCTGGATTTAAGTTGTCCTTGGGGCTTCTCTCGGGAAAATAACACCAATCTCTGAGTTTGTTCATACCAAAGAAAATGCATTTGGCACTTTCTATATCCACAGAACTAAACAAGAAATATATGCAACATTCTTTATTATATTTTCAAATAACTGAACTCAAGCCTATTTGGTTTGAAGATAAAAATTCATTTAAAGTGTATTTGAGTCCACTATATTTGCATCAGAGTTCAATTGAAAGTACCCCAATTTTGGTGGAGATGCTGTAGCTTAATTGGAATTTCCTTGTAAAGTAATTATAGCTTCTGACGCTGTGGAACCGCAAACGTTATCAAATTAGGAGGCAGGTGGATTTGAGGCCTTTGATAGTAATAAGCATCTTGAGAAGAATGAGGAACATTCACAGTGCATGCATTGTGAGGAGATTTATCAATTTCTCTAGCATTTTCCAAGTTTGAATGGATTGAAATGCAGAATGATATTTTCTTCTAAGTTTCATGACATTTATATCTGTATTTCCTGTATGATGGAGCTGCTTTCAATGTTTTAATAAAGTTGGAAGGCCTAGGCGATGATGTGCTTGAGTATGATTGAATGGTGTTTTTTTTTTTTTTTTTTTTTTTTTTTTTTATTATTTTATCTCACCCTTGCTATGAGTTTTATTTACTTACATCCTTTCTTAGTGCAGTCTTGCCTCAATATCCTTCAATATGGCAGCTTCCAGTAGCCAGAACGGGATTCAACTCTTATTAGCTGCAGAACAAGAAGCCCAGCACATTGTCAATGCTGCTAAAACCGGTGATAACTCTTTACCCTCAGAATCGATAGTTTAATGTTTCTACAACCCCCTACTCAACTGTAAAAGCTCTAGGAACCCTTTTCTGGAGAAACTGACAATGCAAGATAAAGAAATTGAATTATACAGCTATCATATGTTAGTTGTGGTATGCATGCTATTAAATCCTGGGGTTATGATTTAGAAATCCTGCTAAAGTTTTTGTGTCTTTACGATGTCTACGGCTGGTTAATTTTTTATAATGAACTCAAATATGTAAAGCTCATTACTGAGATCTTGAATGGGTTATCAGACGAGTCAATCTGGATGCTTTTAAGGCCAGCTGATTTGAGCTTGACTTGGCTGGATCTATGTCCATAGTTGATCTTGCACCCAAACAAGTACAAAGAGAAAATTTTATTTCTTAACAGAATATGCAAAAGCAAAGAATGCTGTCTGGTGTATACTATCACTAGGCATAATTTGCTTTACTTTTTAGCATAAATACTTACGAAGAGGTATATTCTACAACTATAGTTAAAGTATCATATATTTTGTGCAAATATACCTCAATCCGTGGCTCTCATTGTCGACCAGCTTATGTATTTGCTTGTCCCGATATTCGTATTGAAACTATTTTCAGTAATTTGTTTGGTTTCTTCACTCTAGTAAGTCTGCATTGAATGACTCCCACAACTACTGATATAAGTTTGCTGTTTCTTGCTTGTGCAGCAAAGCAAGCCAGGCTGAAACAGGCAAAAGAGGAGGCTGAGAGGGAAATTGCTGAATTCCGTGCTCAAATGGAAGCTGAGTTTCAGAGGAAGCTTGCTGAGGTAAGAGTTTAAAGGAATAATGAAAGAGAGATTCTATAGGAATGTGTTATTGCATCATCGATGATATCCAAGAGCACATGGAATTTCATCTTTAACTGTTCACTTGCATATTATTTGGAATATGGATAGTTTCACCGTGTTGTCTGATTTAACACGATCAGAAACAGCTTTTGCCACTCAATGGTAACCACTAGACCGTTGTGCTTGATTCATGGTGCATTTCTTTCCGTGTTCAGACATGCTTATTGACTGTAAAGTTTTGATTACGATATTCAAAAGGGTTGCATAAAATCCCCTGACATTTGGGCATCTTGCATAATGGCCTAGGTTCTGTAAAGTGACATTACACTTATTGCAGTCAATTTCTGCATTACGAATTCATCCCTGATGACGGGATGGCCATGGGAGGAATTTATAATATAAAGTATGACAGCAGGGATGTTAGTGTAATTTGTCAAAATTTGGAGTCTCTTTTTTTGGGTAACATGCTGAACCTCAGGGGCATCTATGTAATTTTCACTTTTCTAGAGTATTCAATTCTTAGTGTATAATTGACAAGAACGCTAGATCTTATTTCTTTTGGTCTCTCTCATGTTGCGCTCTACAGAGTAGTGGAGACTCGGGTGCTAATGTGAAGCGCCTTGAAGTAGAAACAGATGCAAAAATCCAGCACCTCAAGACAGAGGCGTCAAGAATTTCTCCTGATGTTGTCTCCATGCTTCTGAGGCATGTGACTACTGTAAAGAACTGAGTCTTTGTCAAGCAGAATTGACTGAAAACGAGTGATGTCACGTTTTCTCTTGATATGGATATTGGAGAATAGATGCTTGTTCGACTTGTACTATACCATATATTCATTTTGCGTTGGTGGAAATTGTTTTCCCTGTTGTTGAATAAAGAGATACAGTTCTATTTTTGTTGGTCAGCTCTGTTTTATTACAGAGGAAACACAAAAATATGTTGATTTCATCTCCTTACTAGTAGTGTATATTTCTTCTGTTAAAACACCGAGACCGTAATGCACTTGATCTTGTTAGTTATAACATTTTGTGTTGTGTCTGCATCGTTGAGGTGCTGAAACTGGTCGAAGCATCTAAAAATGAGGAAATCTTGTTTGACTTGCCAGGTTCAAGTTGATACTGCATTACTTGGTAGGAATGCAGTGATGTTATAAAGTGAAATGTTGCCGTCATCACTAACAATCTAATTGAATAAAACGCACTTGAGTGGCATGGCATGAGCGAAATGCGACTTTGTCAAGTGTCGTCATCTCTTGGCCAATACATGGTTGTCGTTTGAGCTAGATGTAGCGTAGCATCCTCCGTATCTGCTGTTGTCACGAGTGCTTTCCGTTGATCCTTGTTGGAGCCCTCTTCCAAGATTGTATTTTCCTTTAAGTTGCGTTGTATTTTATTATTGTGTTATTTTTCCTAAAATTATTGTTCAAGAGCGTGACTGTAATAAAATAGTCCTAACTATCAAACATATTAACAGGAAGTAGTCGTTACAAGACTGCTAGCCGCACGGTGTCCTCCTTTCAATCTTCTTAAAGGGCACCCCGTGAAAAGTTGGAGAAAGGACATAAGGTCAAAAAACACAAGGTTCAAATTGTATTAGGGTAAGGCAATTATAATTTCCTTCACTTTTATCCTTTTCTTTTTTTCCTTTTCAGATTTTGTTATTTTAGGGGATGGCAATGGGGTAGGATTTGATGGTACTGGGACCCACCTCTCGTGAAACTTTCGTCTATCTGACCCATCCCGGTATAAAACTCATGAAAGTGAGTTTGACCCGGTAGACTTAGGTTCTTAATATTATTATTATTATTTGGGTAAATTGTATAACATCTTCTATATTTTTAAAATTTAGCTAAAAACTCTATATTTAAAAAAAAAGGGAAAAAGCCCCTATGCTTTATAAAATACAATAAAAAACCCCCTCTTCGTTAGAAATTAACAGAGTGTGTGTAATACTCGCCTATTGTGTGAGTGGACTTCATTTTTTGGCCTTTTTGGAATTATTTTAAATGCATAATATTCATTTTACCCCTTTCTTTCATATTTAAATATATTTAAAAATTAATTTATTTATATTATTATTTTAGTTAAATTTACTTAATTAATTTAAATTATTTATTGAGTCCAAATATATTATAATAAATTATATTTATTTATGAAATATATTAGGTTAATATAAAAATGCCTAAAAAGTATATAATTTTTTTTAAAATTAAAATTTTTTAATTTGAAAAACATAATACAAATTTAATATCACTTTTCAAATTAAAAATTTATATGCAATATAAAAGTCACTTATAGTAATTATATATTATTAACTCAATTAAATTATTATTAATTTAAATATATTTTACTTGTTTATAAATAATACTAATTAAATATCAAAATACTAGAATTATGTTAAATAATATTATTTATCATAAATAATATTTAAATTAAATATTCAAATTATTTAACATTTAAAATTTTAAAAAGTTAGATTATTTTTACTTTACTTTTAAAAAGATCATTTTTTTTAACTTTCTTTTGCGTCGCTGGCACATAGTGGCGGACCAACGACAGCGCTTGAGCGATCATTATCGCCTAGATTTGGTGTCGCCCCTTCCAGAAGGAGGCGATGAAAAGGAGTGATCGCAAGGAGGACAACGTCGCCCAATCTGGTCGGCTACGGCTTCCCCTCTCACATAGACGCCGGCCTTCACCGCCTACAAATACACACACACACACATATATATATATATTGTATTATTTATAGTTTTATTATATAATATATATATATATAAATATATAAATAAAAAATATATTTAAATTACTTAAAATCCGGTTCACTTATTATATTTTACAATTGAAGACCAACAGTTGTTATAAGAAGGGTGTAACGATCAATTCAGCAAAAAAAATTAACGTTGTTAGGGTTTACCTAACGGAAGGGGAGAGTGCAATATTTTGAAAACACAGGTTTACCTATTTTTTTAACACGGAATTTTTAGCTAAACTTTAAAATACAGAGGGATTTTATGCAATTTATCCTTATTTTTTATAGATAAAAATAAAAGAAGGAAGAGAAGCGGCAGTGACATCGAGAAAAAGAGAGGAAAAATAGCATAATATCCCCTGTGTTTTAAAAGCTAAAAACTCCTCCTGTTTTAAAAAGGGTTAAAAGCAAAATACCCCCCCTCCCCCCCGTATTATTAATAAAGAGCAAATTACCCCCCTGTCAATTAAATATTGTAGCACACTGCCTCCCTACATGAATTAAACATTGGTGTGAAGGGTAAAAGATGAAAATACCCCTCCTTATATTTGAAAATGCTGATTGTTAGTCAAACTTAGGGTTTTATTTTGTTTCTAGCGAGAGAAAGAGAGAGACGACAGAGGCGACTGAGAGAACACGAAATCCACTCAAATCCACCACTGCAGCCGGCGAAATCCACTCAAACGTTGTTGCCCGAGGCTGCAACATTGTTTTTTGCTATTTCGAACTCTGATTTTCGCTATTCGGAGCTTCGATTTCCGCCGGCGAACAGTTTCCCTTTCCCTTTATCCCTCGCCAAACGCCGTCGCTCGCAACTGCGACACCGTACAAGGTTAGTCTCGATCTTATTTGATATCTTAAGATGCTAGCAAGGATACTATTCCATAAGGTTGGTAATTTTGCACTTTCAGTGTCCCCTTTCTACACTGTTTGCTCAGTTTCTTTTTGGTAGGCTGTTATATTCCTTTCATTTCTCCATGGAGTTCCCTGATGATATTTCGTGTGTGTGTTTAAATTTTTTTTCTATAGACTTCTGGTACTTGAAGTGTTGGTGGTAACAAAGATGTTTTTTCCTATAGAATTCTGGTACTTGAAAAGTACTTGGTGGTAACAAAGATGAGAAAATTGATGAAAAGGTAGATAGTTTAAAGGGGCCATTGTAGGTGCGGTTTTTGCTCAAGTTGGTTATAGGAGTCTCTGCAGGATGGTCATGTTTGCTTCTTTTTGTATTCTTTAAAAAAATCTGGGAATGGTTCTGTGTGGCAGCAAGTGGTTTCCAGCACTTGTTTTCATATTTGTGTGTATTGTGGTAAAATAGTAATTAAATTTTAATTTTGTCAGTAATTGATCTTGATCTCAGTATCAAGAATACAAATCTATGGGGATTTTGGCAATCATTAATTCAAATTTTCCATAAGGGTTATTACATATGCCTATGCCTGCTCTTTCTGGTCAAGTAGATCATGCATATTCTTCTCTGCAAGTGCTTTTGCTTAAAAGAACCAGTTTAATTGGGACAAAAATTACATAATGTCTAATATTAAGCAATTGGTTCAAAGATCAAGTTGCATTGATACTAGTAACAGAATGTTTGGAGGAAGTACTCCTGAATTGCTTGCACTTGCATATTTGGTATTTATATTTTTGAATTATTTATTATGTTTGTGTAATTTCATTTAGGGAGTGGTGTGGCAACTCCAGCTTAGTAGATCATGTATGTCTGTTGGCTCCTGACAAAAGATTTCTGTTTGTTTCCATGACATGACATAGCTAAGGTAGTATAGGAGGCTTTTTGTGAGGGGAAAAGCTGACAAAGTATCTGATTTGGAAGCAGTTAAGGTAGGCCTTTCGATCTATACTGTTTCTATTCTTATGTGCATGAAAAACACCCTGTGTCAGGGTTTTGCTTCTTGCCGAAGCATTATTGATTGTTTTTTTTAGTTGGGAAGTTACTGTGCTTTTATTGTTATGTGTATTTGTACCCCTTGTGTTATGCTTCTTGTTTTTTTTAGTTGGGAGGTTGCATGTACGAATGATCCTCCACAGGATCATCCAAAGAGAGAAAGTACGAATTTCCACAGCAACGCCACACAGATGTTCATGGAACCAGATTAAGAGAAAATTCAGGACAGAACCTGAGAAGAGTGCCTAAAAATATACCTTGAGCAAAGACAATGCTCCAGTCCTTGCATCCATAATGTTATCGACTTCTGAAACATTGAGAAGCTGATAGATGAATGAATTGCAACCATGAAGATAGCAACAACTACTCTAAAACTCAACAAAGAAAACTTCATAAGATTATTGGAGTTAAGTTTGGAAGGTTTTGTGAACATCTAATGGGATTATACGCTATAAGATACCAAAGGTAGTATCATTGTCAAAGAATCTAAAAGTGCAGTGGGTTAAAGACTAGAAAGGCTTATCAAGAATCAATATACACTTCATTGAAAATGGATACTTGGAAGGAAGTAGAAAAGAAAAGGTTAGAAAATACGCACAAGCTCTCTCTTTAATTAAGAAATATTTGTGCAGTAATGAATACATATCTATTGATTTAGCAAGTATTTCTTTCAAAATGGAATAGCAATAGAAATAGTTGTTCTTATATTCTTTGTAAAAATGTGCGTGTAGTTAGATGAAAAATTAAATATAAAAGGACAAAAAAGAAGATATATAAAAAAGGTAATCTCCCTTAATATTTAGTATAAATTAGTGTCAAAATTCGGATGCAGTATGAATTTTACTCATTTAATTTTATCATATTGGATTGTAAAAATAAATAAAAAAACGTCCATTAAGTAACACGGGTTTTTTTCTTTTGATAAGAAGTAACACGGATTTGATTAACTCAAACGCATAGTTTGAAATAGTAATTGTAGCAATCTCTTGAAGAATTAATGTTTGTTTACTTAAATTAAATCTCATTTTGAAATCCATTAAATTCGATCTCCTACGATCCTAATCACAACGATCATTCAAAGTGAGAAGATAGACAAACCAAGCGATTGCAAGGCTTAGATTGAAGGTAAATGAAAATCTACTAATGGGACCTTTTCTACTTGAATCGAGTAGGAGAAGGTGCAAATAAATGGAAATTCCTCCGGTTCTCCCTCCGGCGATTGCGAAGATTCCGGTGAGGTACAAAGTGATCTACGGTATTAAACTTTTCCTTAATTCGATGATAGCCATGAATTTTTGACATTGTTGATCCAACGCTCTAATTGATGTGCTGTGATTTCACTTCATTTATCTTTTAGTAATTTTCTTTTCTGGGATTAACTTTCATTGGTATTGGGATTGAATGCTGTTTGATGCAGTAGGACGTAAGATTTGGAAGAAATTCGTATTTTCATTATGTTTTTGAGGAGAAAAGTTGTATAGAGGGTTGCAGGAACAGGAGATTGAGGGTTTTGATAACTAACCTGTGTTCAGCCTGGGGATATGCTTTCAGTTGAATTGGGGAAATGCTTTCAGACGTTTCAGATTCTAAGCTTTTTGATTGAATTCATCCTCCTCAAATTAGTGTTTCATTAGGGAAAAAAAAAGGAAAAGAACCAGAATTGATGATCTATCTAAGAAACGTCTTTCTGGAGTGAAAACATGAGAAATATTAGGAATCACGAAGGCCACTTGTCACCGTTGTTAGTTTTCTTTGATGAATGGGTACTGCCGAAAAAGACAACCAACCAAAACAGAAATAATACAAGACATTGTGTATATGATGGTGGCGTCTTTTAAGTGTTTGGTGTATGGCTGGGCCACTAAACCCATCTCTAGTGTACTTCCTCCAAAAGTCATCATTTAGCAAATATTACTAACACTTTTAAAGAGTATAATTATAAGTTGTATCCGAGCTTACTAATTATCTTGCTAGCAGATTAGCTAATCCACGTTTTCATACGTGCACAAAGTAAAGCACCCTCATGTCAAATGGAAAGTCAGAACTTGATTCAAGCTAGAGAATCTATTCAGTGCTCTTTGGGAAAAGTCAGATACCTCTAGGTTCTTTGCTAGCAGAAAGTTAAATTACTGTAATGGAAAGACAGAAGTTTATTGCTTTTCTTCGTGTAAACCATGAATCAATTTTGTCCTTGCATCATTGCAAAGAGATGCATGGAGGAAAAGGTGACATAGCAAAGACGTGATGAGTGCCATTAAACTTACTTGATTCACCATGCATTGCGTCTAAAAAATATGCTCCTGTTTAAAGAGCTATAACTACGGCTTTTCAGACCCATGTATTTCAACCTAATCTAACTAATAACAGATGAAGTTATGGCATAAACCACAACTTCCTTTTTAACGATACCAGATTTTTTTTTTCTTTCTTTTCTTTTATAATTTCTCACATGTGTTTAATCAGGGGTGCATCTGGGACCACTGTTTTAGGGTGTCCAAGTTGTTATAACTAGTGAAAAAAAATCTAGAATGCTCAAAGGAAAAGTAAAACTTAAAATATACTTAGATACTCATTAACTAGGTTGTAGGGCCTTTTGCATAGTCTTTTGTTTAAGGCGATAAATCTACTGCTAAATACAACAAAAATGAAATAGTTGGAAAACAGTAGCCAAGAGACATTATTGTAATGAAGAGTAACACTTCGAGAGGGTAGTAAGGGATGCCTCCAGTATTGTCAGTAATTTCCGGTTGCATTTATTCTTAAATACATGTAACTTGTAACTGTTATCTTCTACTTTAACAAACTAAATAAAGGGTATATCGAAGTGAACATATCCAATGTTTAGTTAATCAAACCTTCAAATATAAAATTCATATCGCAGGCTTACTTCTTCTTCTGCTAACCGATTCAACCTCTGATCAAAAGATATAGGTTGGTTATAGTTCATCTCTTCAACAAGTTTAGTACAAAGCATATTGACCACATCTGCTCAATCAAGAGAAGAACCTATGGGTTGTTTTCTGGGAATTTCTGTACAAACAATTAGGGTATCTTGACATGTAGGCTTATATGAATATAGAAAAATTGCACTTCCAGTTTTGGCAGGAAAAAGGCAAACAGCTTCCTGGACTGTATTAAATCATTCCTTTTAAAGTCACTTTAGCCCCAGTTTTGATCTTTTGGGCATTGTCAAAATCCAACAATAGATTTCTGATGTTTCTTTTCTTTGAAAAATTCATTTTTAGTAATACTAAACAATCACTATAACCCAAAAGCTCTAATAATCACTTTGTCTTGGCAGTTGAAAAATTCAGAGATCTCATTGGTGAGACTTTTGCAATTAGTTTCTTTACGAATGGCATATAATAGCAACTCAAAAAGCAATCTGGACGATGATGATAATGAAGAAGAGGAGGTATCACATAGAACTTTTGCCTTTGGACTTTGTTGCTCATCATATTCTGTTTGAGTGTCAACACACAATCTGATTTGTGCTCTTTCTCATTTTCCTTTCCCCTCTAATTTTTCTTTTTTGCAGTTTGAACATTTTGATGATTTTACAGTGGCCTCCTCATGGGAGAGGTTCAATAGTCCACTTTGGGTACATTTTATTAGGTGATATAACTCAAAAGATGAGGACATCACTTGATAATTCTGTTGCCAATTGTTAGGTTCATTTCCGAAATAGAAGCTGTGTGTCGGCATTGGGTGGCTGATGGACCAAAGAATTTATTGGTAAAGCCATTTTATTGCTTAATTGATTTATAGTATAGTTGGTGCTTTTATGACGGAACTTCTGTGGATTTACATCATTTAACCAATTCAGCTTATAGTCTTATAACCCTGTTGTATTTGATAATCATGATCTATGTCATTTTAAATTTGAGAAGGATGACCTTTCTATTTTAATTTCAGCTACTCAATGCTATATGTGTCTCTGCTAAGGCTCAGGTATCCATGGTAGATAGCCCACACTTGGCAAGGCTACATCACCTAGGCCTCCCTTTTGAGGCATAAAATTTCATCTCTTTTGGTGCCTGCACACTGCCTATTGTTGAAACTTGAACCCAAATTCAGATAGTGGTGTGGGTCAAACTTCTAATATATTTTTGTAGCCCTTTTTATTAAATGTCGTCAGACTTTTTCTTAATTATATTATCACAACTCAGTCTTTGTTATGTAGTGGACATAAAAATCCTAGCTGGCAGAGCCTCGTTTTATATATCATTGTCTTCATGATTAGGTTTCTATGAACCGAAAATAACCATTGCAATGCCAACCTAAAGAATACCAATTTTTGTGCAGTGATTTCATGACAAACATGATGCTGCAGTTGATGGGGGTGGAGGTGGACATGCCTGTTAATATTTGGCAGCCATCGCCTCAAATGTAGACTGGAAAGAGCTGTTATTATTGGAAACTTAACCTTGCCAAATTCTTGAATATAGTTCCATTGCCCACCTACAATTTCTCCATTTTTCTTTTGTCTTCTATTTCTTGCCCTTGTTTTTTCAACCTTGATCATGATCCTTGGAGAAATATGTAAGTTGGTTGTACCATAGTGATACTCAGGGACGAATATTTGTTCGGGATTCTTTGTCGGCAACATGCGACTATAGATATTTAGGTTCTCCGCTTTGGAATAACCAGAAGTGGTTTTGTTTTTGCGCGCAGTATTTTTATTGAGAAATTAATTTGCGTTTGATCATGCCAGATATTTAGTTAGGCTCTAGCTTGAAGCTTCATCTCATGTTCTATTTGGTCACAGGCAAAGGATGCAGTTCAAATGGATCTTCTCTTGGTTTTGCACAAGGTCAAGTCTGAGTTCAAGTATGCTATGAAAAGCTATTGCATGGAGTACTATTTTGAAAAAAGTAGCAATGGTACTGTCAATGGTGCTGCATAACTTAACAAGATTACTTTCTCTAGCTTCCTATCTTAGTTATAATTCTCATTAGCTCAGGTGAAGCGGGTGATTGGAATAAGCTATCTCATGATCTGCAACTCTCTTTCGGGGTGAAGGACTTTTTGGTCTCTCTCTCTCTCTCTCACACACACACACAAAAGAAAAAAAAAGGAAAAAAAACACACACACATGCACTCTCTCTCTCTCTCTCTATATATATATATATGTGTGTGTGTGTGTGTGCGCATGTGTGTATAACTATATATATATATGTTGTGTGTGTGAATCTGATGATCTTTCTGTTCAGATATTTCTTCATGTTTGTCACTTATCTACTCTTATTTTTTTTGCAAACACTTAGGTGATTGCACCACTAAGTGCAAGCGGAGTAGTTCTTGATGCACCAGAGGCTAGCAAACTTTTGAGTGCAGTTGCCATTGCTTTATCCAACTGTTCATGGTATGGCTAGTGTTATTTTGTAACTCCTTTGATTTCTTCCAATTTTTTCCCGTTCCAATTTCTTGATTTGATTATTTATGCTATAGCTTTAAGATCATGCCTTAGGAGTAGTAGGATTGAGCACAAGGATATTTGTGGTTTAGTTTGCAAAAGGAAAAATAAATTGGGGTAAAAACCAGTTGGCCAACTTATTGTTCTTGTTATGAGGCAGATAAGCTAGCTTTCAGAGAAACCCATGATCTGTTGTGGTCCCAGTGACATGGTAGAGCTCTGCTTTGTGGTTTAACTCCAGAAACATCTTGATTTACTAAGTTTGACAGTGTGGCATGATTTCGCTGATTTGTGTCTCTGCATTTCATTGGTTAAATTGCGGAAGATTATGGGTAAAACTAGGTTAAGAAAGAATATTTCCGCATCAGTTGCACCAAACAACATCCGTAGGATTTATACAACTTTTGAATCTGTTCTGTGTGGAAAATGTCATAAAGTATACATATATCTGTTGAAATCTGACATAGCAATAATGCCAACAGAACTCTGAAGATTATTAAAGCTGTCACATAATCAAGCATCACGTGGTTAGTCATGTATGTCTGTCTGTGTACATCAAAGTGCACAGCAATTGCGTATAAACTAGATGACTGCAAGTCTTTGCATCATTCCCCTTTCCCATGTAGAAAGCAGAATATGATGGAGCAAACGACAAACATAAAAGTGAACACAAACAAGGTTTTGTCTTGATTTATCCTTCAGTAATTAATGGTTTTGTTTTTGTCCACTTGCTTTTAAGAACGAACTCTTCAATAACACTAAAAATGGGAGTAAAACCAATGAAATGTCAAATAGGATTGGATCATGAAGTTTCATTGATAATAACCTACATAAACGTATATACAATCACGGATATGCCGATATGATATCCGATAAAATTCCGATGTTACCCCTATCTTCAACTATGTGATGATGCTCTTTGAAACTCCAAATTTTTGTGGGAACTGGTTAGGTTTCTAAGAAAATGGTGGCACTGAGACAATTTTGCTCCTCTGAAGTTAAATGTTGAAGTCTTTGGAACATTTAAATTAGTTATTAGTATGAAATAAGAGACTTTTAGCTCTAGGCTTCAGTTAGCAGAATCTGAAGTTCACACCGGGTACAGAATGTCTCAAAATGTATGCTCTTTGTTGGTCTCAAAAGTTTCTTTTTCTTGCTTTTGTTTCTGTTGATTTGAATTTTGATATAGGTTACTGCTTGTTATGCATAACTAGATTCAGTTTCTTCCTTTAAGTAAGTGCATCTATCAATTCATCTCTTTTGTGCTTGTCCATTGCAGCAACTGGCCTGCATTTGTTCCAGTTCATTATGCCTCTCATAAAGCCTATATTGGTATTCAAAACATGGGAACAGCTTTTACTAGAAGATTTGAAGCTGATTACATTGGTAGCCAGGTTCCAGTAAAGCTTATGCATATGGAAGGATTGTATGAGCTGTTTGTTTCTAAATTTGTATGTTCTACACATTCGCAGTTTCAATTCTAATTTGCATGTTCTTTTCATTCCCAGTGTCAAAGAACACCCTTGTGCAGTTAGAATATGATTGTTTCTCACTTACCAAATTGAGTATTTTGTTATATTCTGAGGCTTTAAAGTTAGGAATTCATGTTACATGACTATGCTTTTTTGTTGCATTCAGATGTCTTGTTTATAGTTTTGCACCTTTTAGTTCTCCTTCAGCTTTTAGCTACTGAGGAATTCATTTCTGTGCTAATGAGCGCTTGCATTGGCATTTGGTCTCTTACGTAATGGTTTAGGTTTATGTGATACTTTTTACTCAATATTGTCTTGTTATGAACTGATCTACAATCTGATAGCAACTGTGTGCATATGCATAGGTTTTTCATCATTAAGCTTGAACCCAATGCTTGTTATGGCTGAAAGACTAACATTTCCCATTGCATTTCTCAATCTTAATAATTTTGTTATGTAATTTTAGAGATTTCTATTAACTGATGTGGTATTCCATCTTTTCAAACATTACCAAAGGCCTATGCTGCAGTGGACTTATCAATGAAGTTCAAAGTCCACTTCAAGACGAAGTTGACCTACAGGACCCTTACCTATGAAGATGAGGACGAAGTAGAAGGAGCTGATGCTGACATTTCTGTGACTGGTGAAATTTTTGAGACTGAAGCCACTGGCAGAATGCAATGGGATGATGATTGTCCCTGGAGTGAGTGGTACTCCGCAGAGGATCCAGTCAAAGGTAAATATGCTGCTTCTTATAATAGCATTGATTTTTTCTTTTTTTTTGTATGTCGCTTATGACCAGGATGGGAAATCACAATGGAGAAAATAGTGTTTTCTAGATTCTCTGCTTTTGTTTAGTAACTAGACTATGGAAGATCATACCATTCCTAATTTTACCAGACTAAATGGGATAACAAACTTGATCCTGGGATCTTGTAGATTTGCACCTTTTCTTTTCTGACATTGGGAAAAGTGAGGAAACTATCTTTGTGAATTGTGAATATGTATGACACCTTGACAGGGAGCATATTGACACAATTGCGTCCCTGACAAAACTTTTTACTGTTTGGTGATGCTTTTCTGGAGTAATAGCAGCATTATCTTAGTTTCCTGAATTTCTTAAATATCACTCAGGTCCTGCAATAGTTTTCTCACATTTATTAAGTTACCTTATGCAGGATTTGAGTTGCTTGCTATATGGTCTGAGAGAGTAGCTGAAAGTTCTCTGGATATGGCTGAATTAGAAAATGCCTCACCTATGGAAGCTGATAGTTGGTTCTTGTATCCAAGTCTTCCACAAAATCTGTAAGAATTCTGTTACTTTGAATGTGCATGAAATGTTCATTCTCCATGTGCATGAAATGTTTTATATGTTCCCATCAAAATGTATCTAGTTTTGGCGTCTGCATTGAAGTCCTTGTGAAGTAGGATGGTGCATGACATGCAATACTAATCAAGAAGAGTTGTGTATGGAGATTACAAGGGACTTTTAGTAGAATTAACTATATGTAGATAGCAGCGGATTTGTTTTCATATCTTAGTTGCTCTTTTCCTCCATTTGAATAGTTAAGACTGGAAACCAACAGTTTTTCACTGTTTCAAACCTAAAGTTCACTTTTGAGAGTCTGTGATGCTAATCCTTATTGTTAGAATATTTAGGATTTGTGAATATCTTTTGTTATTTGTTTTGGATAGGTATCTTTGATTGTTATCCACTGAGGGCCTCCTTTACTTTTATGGATGGGATTAAAGGAGGTTAGATATGTTGGGATATTTGTTAAGATGATAATTTAATAGTTTATTTACTTTGTATGAATTACTGAATGATTATTGTGTGGTAATTTTATGTTGCATTTATTATTATAGTTGTTATAAGAGATAAGATTTGAAATTAGACAAAAACATCAATGTTACATAGTACTATCACAAAATATAAAATAATATTTTTCAATATAAATAATATATCTCATTACAATATTATAAATGTAAAAATAATAAAATAATAACAAATATATATCTAAATTGACAAATTATTATAATTTTTTAGCATCAAAAGAAATTTTTATTTTTAAAATTAATGTATTTATCTCTAATTTAAAATTTATAATAAATACTTATTAAAATTAATAAAGTAAAAATAATTTTTAATTTATAAGTTTTTGGAAATTAAAATTAATTAGTTAATCGTAATTCATTATTTTTATTATACTAAATTATTATAAATAATTCTGAAAAGGAAAAGTTTTTACTGGCACCTCTGTGCATTGTCTTCTTCCATGTGAAAAATTGCAATGCCCCTCGCCGCTTGCTTCTCTTCCCACCGTCCTCACTTTCCTCGCCCCTTTTCAGCCTGCCTCTCCGCCTCCGCCAGCACACCCTCATCTCCCTCGTCTCCCTCCTCGATCCCTCTCTCGTCTTCAACACCGCCGCCGCACACCCCCTGCCATCTTCCTCCACCCAACACCGCTGCCCTTCCTCTCTATCTTCCTCCACAAAACAGCCCTACATCTTATATATATATATATTTTATATCTATATCATTTTCCCTTACAGAAAAATTAGGGCAAATCGGTGCTTGAAATGAAGACAATAATGACCTATTTATTTCAATACAAACTGTTTCACTTGGAGCAAATGACTCAAATTCTTGCTTGGCCATCTTTGAAGCAGGAGCATTCTTGAGAAAACTCCTATAGTAGAGAGAAACACTCTGACATTCTTTAATAACTATGCCGGGTTGTTGGGTTATTTTAACTAGAGAGAGGGGCAAATGAGTGACTAATTGTACTGTTCTGAGTTCATTATTGGTACACAAAAATTAATACCAACTCGATGGGTAATGGGAAAACATAATAACACTATCAACATTGGGATGACAATCCTGCCACAATTCAAATTAGTACTAGGCCCAAGATGCTATTAATGGGATGGGCAAATTGAAAGTAAATGAAATATAGAACATGACTAGGCACGATATCATATTTAATACCAACAAGTAAAGGAGGCCTAAGTTGTAGTTATCTTAATTCCACCACTATATACAGAGGTGGAATGATTAGTAATATACACAACATTCTCTTTTCTTTTCTTACTTTCTACATGTCTTACACTTTTCATGATCAGTCAATATGTTGTTTCACCCGCCTGTTCAAATATTTGAATTTTCTGGTGAAGACATTAAATGGACCTCATCTACAAGAATCCTTCTGGTGATGTTTATCGTTGTCCACAACCCTTCCATTGATGCAAACCAGGCTTCCATGTAGACTCCAATACTGGGTTTGTTGTGTTTCACTCTCTGGCTTTCCCATTAATATTCTTCCAAATTGTTTTCAAACAAAGGCCCTTGTGGAAATAAAAATCCAAATTATTTGGAGTTGGCCCAAACATTTTCCTTTTATGAGTCTCTTCTCTGATTCGAGCTCGCCATGGGCCTATAATTATTGTTTTTGTCCCACTAATTGATGATATTAGATATATTCCTATCCCTTCAGATAGTAAACACGCAATATAGCGGAACTGCATACCAAGGTTGCATATATAGCCATGCTATTACTCTATATATCATGCACTTTTATCTGCTCCGCAAGTTATTCTCTCCTCTTCTCTTTTGCTGTGTAGCTGAGAAACATACCCCTATTTTCTCTCTACTGAACATCCTCTAGAGTCTAGAAACCTGTGAGCTGTTTCCTTCTGCAAACAGATAACTGAACTGTTGCTTTAAAACATCACGGCATGGAAGAACATAAATGCTGGAAATGTTGGTGCTGTAATATTTGGATCAATTTTCATGGGAAAATATTTCTAGCTTGTGTTCTCCAATCAGTTAATGTTGTTTTGAAGGAAGTAGTAGTCTAAAAATAATGGTCTTCAATTTATGGACATTGTAGTGATCTGCTCCTTGTTTGGGAAGTGATAAAATAACGTCTATTAATCCATGTTTAGCAGTGATATTTCTGATGGAAACACAATTGGATTTGCATCACAGTTGCGCCTTTTGGTTAAGGCATTGGAGATGTCACTAGAGGCTCAATATATGGAAGATTTTCTGTCAGGTTTAAAATCTTATATGTGTAATTGATGAATTAAATGAGAATTGTTTAATGCTGCACTGTAGTTTATATTTTGCTCTTTTTCTTATATCATAGTTTTCAATGATTTTGACTATTTCATTCTTTCTCTTAATTGAGCAGTTGAAAAGTCAGCTTCTGAAAATCTGAGCTCTTCAGCAGTCGTACCTCCGCCAACAGTTCTTGATCGCGTCCTAAAAGATCTTTTCCATGAGGGTAGCAAATTGTCTCTTCCTTCAGTTGCCACATCATGTTTTAATCTCATAAAAGACAAGAGCCCTTGTCTGCCTTATGCTTGTGACATTACTGGTGTCTGTTACTTCTCAAAATCCACATAGTGGATTGTTGCTGCTTCTCAAGCATGATATTGCTGTTTTATTTCTTCTAACAATCTAAATTGTTAGTCCAAATGTAAATGAATTTGTATTCTGCTTGCAAGCATGCACAAAGGAAGGCAGAAAGTTTAGGAGGTTAGGACAGCATTCATGTTGTATTATATTCATAATTATGTTGTATTTGCTATAAACTTCAACTGTCTATTTAGATTATAAGTCATTGTTCAGGATTACAATGTATTAAGAGGATTTGTTAATTGCATGATGTGGAGGTTTTGGTTGTAGATGCATGGTGACAATTTGTTGCTTTAGTTAATTTCTTTTCTTCCTGCAGTTACAGAAGCTCAAGTGGGTTCCTCTCTGGATGAAAATAAAAGTTCTCGAGCTATTAAAGGCTCTCCACTTGACTCACTCTTCGGACAGTTCTGTTTACATGCTCTTTGGTTTGGCAACTGCAATATACGTGGTATTTTTCTTGGTTATGAGCTTATGAAGTGACTACCCTCACATGCAGACCTTTTTTTTTTATTTTTTCCCCCTATCTTTTTATGCTTATCTCACCTTTATTATTTTGTTGTTTGATTAGCCATCGCTGTGCTCTGGATAGAGTTTGTGCGGGAGGTTCGTTGGTGTTGGGAAGAATCACATGCATTGCCAAGAATGTCATCAGACGGAGCAATCGATTTGTCGACCTGTTTGATTAATCAGAAACTGCACATGGTTGGTTTTCCTGTACTGTCTATCCATCTGGATCTGTATGCATCCCCTGCGCTGGACTGTCTAGCATTTTGCTATACAACAAATTGTACTGTTGTCGAGTTATACATTCTATGTGTGACTTTGAACAATTTTAAATTGACGGCTGTTGATCCACTTTCCTTCACACGTAGCTTCCTTAATAAAATTGATAATTGATATGGCATGTACCCTAAGCTGAAAAATTATGAAGCTCAAGATTCAAATTGGTAAAACTGCTTCAGATTACCTAAGGGAATCTTCAGTAACTTCTCTTCCAGTGATATCTTGTTGTCAACTCATATCATGGTCTTTTTCTTTCTTACATAAAGTTTTACACTTGTATTTTTGGCATAAATTAATGCAATGAAAACCAGGAAAAATATACAATTATGAATGTGTCTGCAATAAAAAGATTTCTATATGTGAGGTCATATATGTACTATTGTATATAATCAGACTTCCAGAGTTCGGATTCATCATTACTGATGACCCATATGATATGTGTATCAATGATGCTTTGCAACATATTTCTGCAGCAAGGACCTTGAGTAGGTTTCAGTTTATGATCTGGTTGGTTATTCCATAATGTCTTTGGAGTCGGATAGATTCTCATGTTATGAGGATTGCTCTCTCTTCTCCGTTTCTCTTTAAAGAACAAAAACGTGTTCCTATTTCAGTTTTATGTATATAACTAAAATCCTTTGGTGAAAACCATTTGACTGATCCTTTATACTGTTCTCAGCTTGCTATATGCATCAATAAAAAGAGTCTTCAGGGTAAAGGGCATGATATTGGCAGACATGATGATTCTGCTACTGCTGATTTACAGGTAGTCTATTTTGAAGTTCCTTGTGATAGTTGTATTAAATTTGTTAACCTGTAGATATCTGTATTTGACTGCAGCAAAATATGCAGATTCAAACAAAGTTTTCAGCTTCTCTTGGTGCTTGTGAAGGGTTCGGTAACAATGACAGGTGAAAAGCAAGAGCTAATTCTAATATTAATCAGTTCAAGCTAGTCTTTTCCTCACTTTAGAGACGGCACCAAACAAATAGCTTGATCTATTCTTTCTGATGATATTTACTTTACTGCACTAATAATTCAAGAATCTCTAAATAATTGCTATGTATTATCTATTTAACTCCCAGTGGTTGAAGTCTATTTAATCATTTAATAATTGAAGTTGGATATAGTGCCATTTTCTAACTTTACATACAGGCATTCTATATAGATGATAAATTTTGTTAATATGATGCTATGCTCATTGATTAATTGGTGTCCACACTATCAACTCTCTCTGATTGAAATAAGGAGTACAAAACTCAGTCTTCAAGCACACATCCACATTGCCTGGCACTTCTTGAACAACGACTTGTTGACTAAGGGCTTCTATCTATTGCTTGGCCATCCGCTTCATCTCTTGTCTTTCCAATTTTAAATCTATTTTTGTTGTGTGTGCTTCATCTCAGAAATCAGAACCATGTAATATTTGCTAAATTTTAACAGTTTTTTAGCAACATTGTCACTTGCTAGTAGTATTATCAGTTGCAACAGAATCGATGCAAAAGATGCAGAATATAATTGATTTTAGAAAAAATGAAAAAGAAAAAGATAAAAGAGGAAGGAAAAAGGAAAATGGTAAGCAATAAAACAGATGGATCTAATACACCATTATTGGATGTGATGTATGGCTTGGGTTTCTGCACTGGACAGTTGAGTCTGATTAATTGGTTCTAGGGGACATTGGATTCAATATGTGTCACATTTTAGTGTATCAGAGGTCAGTGACTATTGTTAAGGCATGCTATTGGTAAATATTTATTGAAATTTGAGTACTACAGATTATGAGGATGCAAGTCCTTATGCTGCGACATGCTGAGACTTGCTATAATGTTGTAATACTTGTGCTTTCGATAGGAGTAGTGGATGCTAGATACTTGCCAACTTGGTCTACTCGGGAATAGGAATTTGAGTCCTATTCATCCTAGTGGTTAACCAAATTGCTTGTTTGGTTCTGCAATGTAATTTGTACTTATTCCTAGATATTGTTGTATTTCTGCTTCTTTTAGTTTGAGCTTCTTCAAATTGTCAGGAAGAGCTCATCCCGGGTTGCAGGGTCTATGATGCTTTTGAAATCATACAATATTATACAAGCTCCAATTACCCAGGTCAACTGCTAAGCTAGCTATCTTTGGCATCTTCCCTTTCCCTTCTTGCACCATGCACTATTTTGCGTCAAACAACACTTAAGTGAATAATGTGCCGTTCATCTCTTACTACCATAGGATCCTCCTCCTATGACGGAAGACATGCATGAAGAACGACTTCAAGCTGCTGAAGCATTGGGTGATTCATTTGTAAGATTAAACCATTGCAGTATTCAATCTTTTCCTCCTGAAAGATTATTGTTGGCCTGTTCTTTTAGAAACTTTTGCCTGCCTCATCAATGGGAACTGCTTTATGTAATAAAAATGCTGGCATGTTCTAAGTTGAAATTGATAAGATTTTAACACAGTGGTTACATTTTTATTCTTGGTGAAAGGTGTTAACAAGCATCTTATGTCAAGTATTTATCATTCACCATGTTAGCCAAGACCGTGTTTGCATTTAAGGGATAGTTTGGGATTTCGAGTCTATAATAGCAAATCCATTAAGTTTGTTCGGATAATTTGAGTTATTTACGATTCAAATAACAATTTTGAGTTACTTTTTCAAGTATCTTGAGGGATTTAAAATTCGCCTAGTTTCTTTAGTCATTTGAAGTCCTGGAACTCCAAATTCTTGCTTCATATAAGATCCTTCCTTTCAAAAATTCAAGTTATGTAAGTGTTTAGATCATTGGGTATTCATTGAGATAGTAACTTCATTGCTGGTTGAAGTTTAAGAAGCCACTTTCAACTTCTTTCGTGTTTAGCAGTAAGAAGTACAAGCTTGTGAAGACCACTGACTCATTAACTGTTAACTAACGAGTATTGTCCCCATTTTGTTGCAGAGCTTCTCTGCTCAACTTGAAAAGGATATTCTGGCATCAGGTTAGGTTCTTCATGCGAGGGCTTTTTATTTCATACTGCTACTAGCTTTTTTTTTCCTCTATAACTAGTTTCTCGTCATGTTTTGTGTGCATAATGACCTTCTCTCTTTCAGCAGAATCAACAATATACTCTTTTGAATAATGAAGATGAAAGATTATTTTAGCATCTGAGTATTAGTTTTTATGATATGCAAAATTCTTTGAAAAGTTAGTACGTTTGAGGTTGTAAGAAATTAAGGACTCGAAGTCATAATGCTGTCACGGTTGCTTCTTTTGGCAATAAGCCTGATTTCCTGATTTAAGGATGCCTCACCCCTTTGCAATGTTAATATGGTGCTAAGAATTAGTGAGCAATCATGTTTATCCATATCTTGTTGTACTTAATTCATTCTTGACCATTCTTAAATTTCTTTCTTTCACTAGAATGATTTTTAAAGTGATTATTATTCATCGACCATCTAGACAATTTTAAGACCTACTCACATAAATGATAATCAACTTCCACTAATTAAAAGTTCGAATAATCAGATTTTATTTTGTTCGAGTCCGATCATATTTTATCAGTAATTTAGTAATGTAGTTTTGTGATTTTTTCAAGGGAAACATGTTGGAACTGCCTTGTGCATTTTTAAGAAACTTCATTGTTTGATTCTATGTGATTGTGAAAATTGGGGAACTTTGGTTTCTTGAACCAATTCCCAAAAAGAAAAAGAAAGCAAGAAATAAAATGATTGGGTCCAAAATTCTGGACATTTTAGGTACACCCAAGTATGTCAGGGTCTGAGAGTCCAGTGGTTTTTCTATTGGATAGGGGTAGCATAGGGTACCAAAATACCATTGTTGGTATATATTATGTGCCACATGATACGTAGCCATTGACATGCATAAAATTGATTGCATTCTAATACAAATTTATGTTTTATGGAAAGTTAACAATCTCTAATATGCATCATCCATGACTGCATTGTGTAGTTTCTACTTTCATTTGTCAATGTGATTTAGTTTCAAAAAGCAAACACGCAGGGACACCCAATCATCTTTTATGAATTTTTGCCAATATGATATTTTGACCTTTCCTGTTTATTGTTAGAACTTTTCTAGTAAAGTATGTCTTCTCCATCTGCTGAGTATTTTAACTGAGGAAAGACTGTGTCTCAATATGACTACAGACATGTCTGCATTCAAGGCAGCTAATCCGGATGCTGTTTTTGAAGATTTTATCCGATGGCATTCACCAAAAGATTGGGAAAGTGATTGCAGTGAGAAGCTTGAAGAGTCTCGAACTTATTCAGAGGAAGAGTCCGCATACGAGTGGCCTCCTCGAGGAAGACTTTCAGAGAGAATGTCTGATATTGGGAACTCATGGAGAAAGATTTGGAATGAAGCTCTGCCTTTGCCAGCTTCTGAACAAAAGCCACTCCTAGATCCAAACAGAGAAGGAGAAAAGGTATTCATCTTTTTCTTGTTTTTGTAGCTATTTCTCTTCTTGTATTA
This sequence comes from Sesamum indicum, assembly GCF_026168435.1. Classification (NCBI taxonomy): domain Eukaryota; kingdom Viridiplantae; phylum Streptophyta; class Magnoliopsida; order Lamiales; family Pedaliaceae; genus Sesamum; species Sesamum indicum. Next base: position 18,151,047 of record NC_142660.1, on the reverse strand, counting down.
GTCTAGTGGTTGATCTAGTTCTTTTGCAGTTTCACTTTGGTTGATCTAGAAATAAATACTTACATCATGTGTCTAATTCAGTTGGTGGTCTTTCACATTGATTACCATTAGTGGTTTCTCCTTCCTGCAAATAAGGATTATAATATACCATAAGGTTCTGTGAAAGTAGCACATTGATTGGCTTAAGAGCTTTTAATTTAGGCAAATCTTGCAAGTGGTGTGCTGATTTCAAGCAGACTTTTCAAGTACACAGCGAACTCGTAAAGAAGCTATCAGCAATGGCTTGGCAGAATAACATATCCTCAGATTTGAATAACGAATAATAAGCATAAGATTGAACATGAAAGTCAATAGAACACCACAAGTGATGCAGACTGGTGGTTCATACTAAGGAAAAAGTAGATGATTAAAATTTCAGGAAGAGCAGCATAGAAGAAAACGATTTCATGTTAAGTCATTTTGGATTTTAAAATCATATATGAGAAATGCAGACTAGACTTCATGGAAACTTCCTATAATGTAAGTGGAAAAACTTCCCTGGGTAGAATTTGATGTGTTCTTTGAACAAGGAAATCTATGCAAACTTGCTTTACTTGTTTGGGCGTTCTCCTTATATTGCCATTGTGCCTGTTTGTATGAGTTGACACATTAAAGAAACATGTTTAAGGCATGTAGCTATGTTTTGGACATCGTCTCTACATTGTTCTTTTATTACTATCCTTTGGTCAGCTTTTAATTGTTATGTCATCGGGAGTTAGGTTCTTCACTATTTGGAGACGCTGAGACCACATCAGCTGCTGTCACAAATGGTATCTACTGCCTTCAGAGCAGCAGCTGACATTCTTAATCAAACATCATTTGGTGGGTTAAAGCAGATGACCACAAAAATGGGACAATTATACATCACTATGGCATCTATCCTGAAATATATGCAATGTATGTCGTTTGGTACATTTCACTTTTTAGTTTATTTTGTTGAAGCACTTTTAAGCACTCACAAATGGTTTGTTCGATGACAGCATATAATACGACTAGTGATTCAGAGGTCATCGAAGACCTCAGCCGGCTTTGTGTTACTTTTGAACACATTGAGAAGTTAATACTACTGGCAGCATCCCTTCATTGCAAATTCTTGCAATCACCCCACCTCGTAGAAGCAATTTTCAGTGACTACTATGACTACTATCTGCAGGAAATGGGAACGGGCTCTTCCCAAGGTGATAAGAGAAAGGTAAAATTCTGTATGTGCCAATGTTTCTCTTCGATTGTATTTATCTTAAATTTCATTGATCAAGTAGCAATTTTTAACATCTCATACAACTTTTGGTAAAGCAATGTCAAAAAGCACGAATTATTAGTGCTATGGTTGTTTTGTTTTAAGACAAGTACACCAAAGCTCCCCCTTTTTTGTTTGCAAAGTTAATGTACGTAAGTTCTTGTCTTTTGTATTCATCTTCATTCTTAATCTTGTTATTTTACATGTGCCAGGAGTTTGACAAACCGCAAGAAATACAGTCGCAAGATAGAAAGGTAATTGCTGGCATGTTCACTCCGCCAACTGCTGCACAATCATGGAGGAAAGTTAAGAGCATGGGAAATCTCCTCAACGGCCATGAACCGGTCTCCAGGGAGTTAATATTTTCTAAACATGATCGAGCGAATGGAAGCTATTTTGATTCCTCTACTCCTAAGTTTTGTTAACAAGAGATAGAAACTTACAGAATGTATGTATCTCAAACTTCAAATGACCTCAGAGTAGCTCTTTCAGTTGCCTCATGCGATTGATTTTCGCGTAAATTATAAATTCACTGAATTTTCTTATTATCTTATGGAAATATCTCTTATCAATTTTTCTATATACTTATTTCCAATTTCTTTCTTTGGTTATGTGTGGGATTGGTTCTGTATAGCATGAATATAATTACTCTCAAACATTACAGCACTTAAGGAGATGATTGGTCAACATTGCTTGTATGGGAAAATGAATTTAGGTCTAGAAGTGTTCGATGATTTGAAGTAATATCATTTTTGCAATATTTAAGTGCACAAGAAAGTTGTAAAACTGTAACTTTGGGTTAATTCAATACCATACCACCAATAGGCTTGTCAATGGGTAGGGTATTAGCCTATTCATATTAAAAACATAACTTTCATACCCATACTATCCTACCAAATGGGTAAGAAACCCTACTCTATTCTAGATCCATGAAATTAAATAAGTGGGTATGGATAGAGTCTAATACGCTAAAATACTCATGGGTATGCGTAATGGTTTAATACCCTAAAATACTCATGGGTACCGATATAGTCTAATGCCCAAAGAACGATTCACCTCTAATCTACAAGATACCAAAACCCTCTCCTGTCAGTTCGTCCACAAAGTTGCTTTGATACCATAACAAAACGTGGGTTCTGATAAAATGATGTAATTGACTTGCACACTTCGGGCAGCTCCTACTATACAACATCATTTTGACAACTTCAGCTAAATGGAGTCACTCTAACATTTCAAAAGCACGCACTCCAGAAAAGAATAAACTTTCATCAAACAGTGATTGCTACCACCAATCACATCTTCGTAGTTATGATTCACTAATTATTCTTTATGAGCATCACAAAAAAATTCTAACACCTCCTCCTACTAGCTTCATATATGCCTTTTGTGTGTTCATCTATCACTATTTAATGCAAGTGGCAAGATCTCACAAGAGAAGCCCACAAAATCAAAGTAGTAAAGCAATATATACTTTTTGTTTCATTGTAAGTACTGCAAAAGAAAATTAATTTGAAGTACTAACAATGGAGCAACAGGAATATTCTTATAAGGACCCAAGGGTATTGAGATAGAGATCGCGATAAGGCTGTCCTTCCCAGTATGAAGCTCTCATTCAAAGATCGCAAACAGCATGGGAAGGAGGGGTGAAACAGCTAGATGTGTACACAGACTCCCAACTGGTCACAATGCAAGTACAAGGATCTTATGAGACCAAAGAATGGTCCATGACGCAATATCTGAAGAAGGTTAAGGAAATGATGAAGAAATTTGATAAGTGTCAACTACATCAGATTCTGAGGGACGAGAATGTGAGAGCAAATGCTTTATCTAAATTCGGAGCCATGGTATCATGAGTAAAAGAAAACAAGATTGCAGTGGTGATTAAGACAACCCCAATGATTGAGGAAAGCGCAATCAATATAGTTGAAGAAATGGGATCGTGGAAGACACCCCTTGTGCAATATTTGAAAAATGGGATCCTACCAGACAACCCCATTGCTGCAGGAAGAACATAATTCAAAGCAAACAGATTTACGTTGTTGGGGGAAGAACTGTATAAAAGGACACTTAAGTAATACTAATCAAATACTTAGATTATGAAAGGGCTCAGTACGTGATGAGGGAGATACGTGGAGCGAGCTATGAAAACCACTCAGGAGGACAATCTTTGGCACAAAAAATTCTGAGGCAGTGTTACTTTTGGCCCACCGTAGTCGAAGATGCGAAGGACTAATAAGTGCGAGAGTTGTCAAAAATTTGCAGGACTGTTACACGCGCCAGCGACCCCACTTAAAGCCGTAAGATCGCATGTCCTTTCGATCAGTGGGGAATCAATATTGTACGACCATTTTCTCAAGCAGCAACACCAAGGAAGTTCTTGTCGTGTTTGTCAAATACTTCTCAAAATGGGTGGGGGCAAAAGCACTGACAAGGATCTCTGAGAAAGAGGTGATAAATTTCATTTGGAAATGTATTATTTGCAGGTTTGACATACCCCCAGAGTGTTAATCTCAGAGAACGGAGCACAATTTCAAGGGAAGAAGATCACGGCCTGGTGCAAGGAGCTCACAATCCAGCAAAATTATACTGTGGTCGGGAACCCCCAAGCGAACGGGCAGGTTGAGGTCACAAATAGGATCCTACTTCAGCACTTAAAGAAAAGACTAGAAGGGGCAAAAGGATCTTGGGTTGAAAAATTGCCGAGAGTGCTATGGGTTCACAGACCCACTCCAAGGCTCGCGACTGGAGAGACCCCGTTCTTTCTGGTTTACGAAACTGAGGCGATCATACCAGCGGAGATCGAGGAAGAAACAGTGAGGGTACGCCAATATGATCCACAAGATAATACATAAGGGAGATCTTTCAACCTTAGCGTCTTCGAAGAAACTAGGTATCGCTCGTATGCAAAAATACTGCGATACAAGAGTCTCATAACGAAGGGCTATAATAGAAGGGTGAAGCCCAAGATTTTTTAAGTTGGCGACCTTGTCTTGAAAAAGGTCGAGGTATCTAGGCATGTGGGGAAACTCGATCCAGCCTGGCAAGGTCCCTACAAGGTTGTGGAGGTAAAAAAGAAGGGGACTTACGCCCTTCAAAATATGGAAGGGAAAGACCTACCCAGGCCATGGAACATTCACAATTTGAAAAAATTTTATGCATAAAGCAAAAGGCAGGATGAGTCTGAAAGAGAAAGTGTAGAGTTTCGCACCCTAAGAAAGGTTTGTTTTTTGTTTGTGAAACCTTGCGACCCAGGAAAAACTTTGAGTTTGACACAATGTCTGGAACAGACTAATGAATTGTAGACGACCTAAAAAAGGTCATGTAAATTTGATGATTGAAGCTTGAAAAAGGCTCTCTTTTGTAAAAACGTCTGAGACTGACCTCAATCTTCCTAATTGCTCTTTATAAATAAACCTAAGAAAGGTTATTCTTTATTTAAGTAAATTTTGTTGCTTGTAAGGGGTCTTACCTACTATTCCATTATGCATTGCGATCTGAAAAAGATAATTTTTATCAATGGAGTTATCGCAATCTGAAAAAGATAATTCTTATCAAAGGTGCTGTTCCGATCTGAGAAAGATTATCTTTATCAAGATATTATTACAATCTGAGAAAGATCATCTTTATCCAAGATATCATTACGATTTGAGAAAAATCATCTTTATTCAACGAACTATTATGATCTGGGAAAGATCATCTTTATTCAAGATACTATTACAATCTAAGAAAGATCATCTTTATTCAAGGAATTGTTACAGGCTGAGAAAAGATCAACCTTATTCAAGGCATTATTGCGATCCAAGAAAGATTATCCTTATTAATCAAGGTATTAGTGCGAGCTAAAAAGAGATCAACTTTTATGAAAATTTAAAAGATTTGAAGGATTTTAAGGCAAAATATTTTGTCATTCATGATAGTCAATTCATATAGAAAAGCGACCTATTGAGAGTTTGTCAAAGTCATGTACAAAAATCAGATCGCACATACATCTACTCAAACAAAATGTTACAGAGAAGATGCCTATGCGATCTAAGAAATTGAATGCATCTATTCTGATAAAGTTAATCCTCCTTTGTCTCCTGGTCCATCTCTTCGAGCAGATAAACAAATTCATCCTCGGTTGCAGGGGTTTCAGGGTCATAGGGTAAGGCCCAAGTTGCCATCTAAAGCATGGTTGAGTTGGGCACGATCAAACCCTTCAACGTACCCGTTAAGCTTCTGAATCTGTGATTGACACTTCTCGAAGCCCATGATCATGAAGTCTGCAGCCTTGGTCTCCACTGCATCATTGAAAGCAGGAGTCTTCATGAAGTCTCGAGCTCCATGCAGACGAGCTTGGGTGAGGGCATCTTTGTATTCACTCGACTGCAGGAAGGTCAGGCGACTTTCTTCTATTCCAGCCTCGCTACCAACCATGAAGGCCTCTTGCTTGCCCGCTTCCAAATCCATCTGATGATCTCTTTTAGCAGCAGACGTGGCCTTCTGAAATTTCTGAGTAATATCTGCCAACTTCTGCTCTAGCTGAGATCGCAGCTTTGAGCTCAGCAATCTTGGCATGACCCTGCACCTTTACATGATTCCACATCTAGCATTGTAATGAGAGATTGTGGCCAAAAGCGATCACCTGCAAAACAACTAAGTTAGATAACTAAAGAAAATATGATCAAGTATAAGGGATCGAAATTTACCTGCTCTATATTATGGGCGAAGTGTTCCTCTACCCGAGTATGTGAGGTCTGGGCTAGGACCACTTTATCGTGTTCCATGCAGGAGGCCCTATGCAACTCCCAAGAGTCTTGGCTTGCCCTTGTTCAAAAGACACTGCTAGAGGTGGAGATCGCCCAGTTGGGGATCAACTTGTCCCCTGTCATCTCATTCGCCCTGCTGTTAGGGGATCGCAGTCCTTTCCTGGCCTGCTGCCAAACTTCTTCTTGAAATCGCAGCTTGTCGTGGTTTTGGGCCTCATTAGCTCGATCTGCTGCCTCACGAGCTTCTTGTCTCTTCTGCCAGCTCGATTTGGACGAGTGGGAGCTTTTACTTTGGCTTTTACTCCTGCTCCTACTCTTGCGCTTCCCCTTATCTCTCTTCCCCTTCCTATTGTTGCTCGGGCCAACAGGGGCATCTACTATTTCAACCTGAGTGTCAGGCGATTGTTCCTCAAAGACCACAATAGAGGTGCTTTCTCTAGGAAAATAACGATCAAAGTCATTTCCGACGCTATGTTTTTAGATGAAGTTTTTTCCTTGGAAAACCATCAAAACTTGTAAGTTTTTTATCAAGTTGTCAGAAAGTCCTTCGCTATGAAGCCTTTTTTCCTTTTAGATCTCTTTATATACTCCATAAATCATATTTTTAAATCAAGTCGGTAAAGGAAATATTTGAGTTTATTTGGAATGTAATCTCAAATTCATAACTGGTTCCCATAAGAGTTGTTGGCCCAATGGCGCCTAAACGACCCATATGGAAGAAAAGATTATGAAAGCCGAGAGAACCTCAATGATCGGCTTAGGCAGGAGGCCACACCTTCGTGGACACCAAGTGGCGGTTCACATAAGATTACTACTGCCACATTATATTGGTACGAATAAAGCTTCAGTTGTCTAAATTTAGCACACATGGCAACCAAATAGCACAAGTTGGAAGGCATTTTTATCCCAAAGGCAACCACTTGCTTGAAGATCAAGGAATCCCACCCGTGACAATAACCCTCCTCAATCAAAACTCGAATATTGTGGGATTCTGTCCCATCCCTTGATCCAAGGGGCTGCCGAAAAATAGCTAAACCCCTCTTTCAAAATTTGTAACTTTTTGCACTCGATTACACGAAATCACACTTTGCTTTATTTTAGTACGTTATTTTTTAACTTGAATGTCAGAATACTAACGTTTATTTTGCAGGCTCAAGTTCTTAGAACTTGCAAACAAAGGCGGAAAGAATCTCAAGTTAGACTTTTGAATCATCGAGCCTTTTTGCTCACATCAATCACTTTTTATTCTTTCATTGTATTTATATATATTTGAATTTGTTTATCTACTCCTTTGGATAACATCCGAACTGTTATGAACCCTTTAGCAAGATTTACGCAGTTGTTCGAGAAAATATAGAAAGAAAAAATAGTTGCAAAACATAAAATTTATGCAGTTGTTCAAAAAACTCTCCAGCGTCCATAATCGTTGAACTTGAATATAACGTCAGTTCAGATTCCACTCATATACAATTAATATCATACTTGATCTATGCATTATTGAAGGATTTATCTCCTGTCTTATGGATATTTACTTTATAGACAAACTCATTCACATGCATAAATAAAATATCACATCCAGCTATAATTATGACCAGATCTTTTACAGAAATGCACCTCATCCTTTATAGTAACATAACAAATTAATTTGGGGAAACAAAAATACAACAAGGGGAACAAATATGCCCTATATTTGGATTTGTGTTTTGGCTCATTTTTTAGATGGGTCGAAATCAAATCCATATTTGGTTTAGTATTTTCCACACTTTAATTAAGTGTGTATATATTTTGCTTGGGTTTTGAGCCGAAGTAAAATATTTTTAGCTGTTTTTTTTTTAAAATAATTTTTTTCCTTTCTTTTTTTTTTTAAAAAAATCCATTCCACACCAAAGCAAATGAGATTTATTTGTTTTTTTTAAAAATTATTTGTATTGTATGTATTATATATTATTTAATACATAATGTATGTCAAATCTAATCAATAATTACTACTAAAAAAATAATTATTTGAATTTTATATATTATGGTTTTTCAGTCCATGAAGTCTAACAAAATCATTTTGGAGACAATACTACAATGTATTTAATTATGCATTAAATTTGTAATTATTATTTAAAATGTAAAAAAAAAATCCTCAACAAAGAATATTGCTTAACATAAATATATATACTATATTTCACTAACAAACAAAATACTAAATACATACATAGTTATATTAACAAATACATATATTCAAAAACATGATTTGACAATGAACAATAACTCCTGTCTCCCAAATCCCAACATCAAAACTACACCACTTATTTTAAATTATTTTATATTATATCAAAACATAAATTCAATAATGACAAAAAGATTACATAACGACAAATGGTATATATTGACTTCTATTACCATTTGCAAAATGTTTCATTTCTTTGCTAAAAACATAAAAATACAATAAAATATGTTTCATTTTGCGTCATGAATAAATTGATCTTTTACTCGATTCCGGCTTTACTCTTTCAACAGAAATGAAATACATTGATAAATACAAAAGAGACATATATATAAAAATTGTCTATTATTCATTAATATAATTAATTGATCTCTAAATATACAAGAAAAATGTATGCTCATATCGCTGGGCTCGGAAGTCCGTTGGACACAAGATTGTCTCGAAACACACCTAATGCATCCTAAAATTCGATTACGAATAACTTATCGGAAAGTAATATCCAACGGAGGCAAGTGAGTTTTTTGACTAATACTTATTCGTTGCTTGTCTTATTAGTTTCTAATCAATGTGAGATAGACTATCATAGTTCCTTTCCTGTCTTACCAATTGATGTACTTCTCGAAGGATTGATCCCTCGCGTGGGATTTATAAATACCATCGGCCCTTGCTTCCCAGAAGCACAAATGACTGTAGCAATCCCCTTTCAATTTTCGGTTAAAAACTTCAAAGGCTTTTTCTTTTGAACCCCATGAAAAACGACAGAAGAACATCGTACTCTTAGTGAGATTCTCGCAAAAGCTCCATTGAAAGACTTGTTTAGAAGTAAGTGTATGATTTCCCAGATCATCATCTCCAGATGCACAGTGGATCACCAGTGGAGCGGAATTTGGAGGAAGACTATTAATTATATGAACCTCGTAATAATGTACAAAAATGCATGGAGCTTTCTCTATTGCTATTGCATGGAGATGGTTAGCCCAAAAGGAAAGAAATACCAAGGGGATGATAACAACGGCGTATCCCATCGATCGTCCAATAACTAGTGCAATATCGTGAGTAATTTTCATCAGTATTCATGTTATATAGATGAAACAATGAATTATTCTTAGTATGTTACCATATATAAAATGGTCTTCAGAATCCAATATTTATTTGAATTCTTAAATGCATGATAATCAAAATATATGGTTAATTAATTCGAAGAGTAACATTTTAAATTCTCTAGGCATATTATAAGACATATATAGTAATAGACTCTTGGGAATCAGAGAATTTAACATCGGTTCTAAAAATGTTTTGAAAATAGATGGAATGTATGTTGGTTTTGACCATGATCCTTGATTCCTTATATAAGAAATTTACATTAATGACATTTTTTTTGGTAGTTATATTTCTGAAAATTGAACATGACAGATAAAAACTAAAATTTAAAGAAAAAAATTAAAAGTTTTTTAATAGCACGAGATTTTATTACTACGAAGGTGACTGAGAAGGATAGATTGTATTAGAGAAATAAATTAATAAAATAAAATATGAATTCTCTTTTTGACTTCTAAACAATTATATTTTATGTGATATATAATGAACTACACGGTGCATTTTTCAAGCTCTATTATATTATACTTTGCCTGAGAAATTGCATCTCTTGTCCCATATTTTTTTTTATTTTAGCATTTTCTCCTTTTCTTTTCTTTTTTTTTTCCTTTCCCTTGGGCTAGCAATGCATCTATGTATGCAACTTGCATAATTTCATGCACTCATTTCTATGTTATTTGTCAAACATCCAATCCAGCACCATATCTTTAAATGGGTTAAAATATCACGTTAGGAAATATCCAAGATGGGGATAATTCGGCTTATAATTTGGTTTAGTCCAATAATAGAAAAATCAAAGCTCAAATGTGTTTTTCTATGGGTGAATTAAAAATAGGCTCTTTTCAAGTCAACGGGTTATTTCTAAGTGTTCTTATCTTTTTTATATACCAATTTTACAAGAATGTGGTCTCAAAATGTAATACACAAGTAGATTTTATTATGGACATACTAAGTTCAAAAGAAATGTAGGAGCACTATTTAAATTAAGGTGCTTTGGCTCTAAATCTCACACAATGGGATTTTTGTGTTGATCATTGAACATTATTCATTTGATGCAGTCTATAGAACATAGTTCACACTATATTTTCGATATGCCACTAGTGCTAGTTTCCCCTACTTATTTTGACTTATACCAAAAAATCTATTAATCAAAGGAATATCACAAGATAACAGTCTGAAAATTCAGGTTCTATTTCGAGATAATTCACATATTTTTCTCAAGACACACTAAATTCATTCCCATGTTTTGTTGTTCAACAAAAATTTTTAATCCCCACACATCCACATTTCAGACATTAATTCAAATCTCAATATTCAAATTTCAACAACACAATCAATTTTGTGAGAATCGTGCTACAATGATTATCCAACCACCTCCCAAAAAGTTAATCACAAGCACAAAGCACAATACACCTCCCCCACACCAAGCATATACATTTTCCTCAATGCATGTTCACAAGCCCCTGAAATAAGGAAGCAAATAGTAAATAGAAAGAGAGCACGCCCCTGAAATTTGGGATGGTGCTAAGGTCTCTTAGACGGAGGGTGGAGGAGGCAGCGATAGGGGTTGTGCTGGAAAAAGCATTCCATTTTGGTTCGTTTTCCTAAGTTGAACCATGGTGTGGAGATGCGTGATGGGTGAGCCATTGTTGTGTATATGTGAAAAATATATTATCCACCAACTTCAAGAAGCAAAATCATCAATGGTAATGTCATATTTCATGACATATTGAAGGCACATATATTAATCATCAAAGGTAATGTTATATTTCATAACATATTGAAGGCACATATATTCACATACTTGTACAGATGCTAAATTATGAATTAGATAACACTCGGAAAGCAAAATCAATAAATGAGAAACTGAAAACAAGAGAGTTGTGTAGAAAGAAGAAGAAACATGTTGTGGCCCTAATAATATAAGGGATAAAGGAGCCATAAAAAACATAAAAGGATTCCATTCATTCTCATATTAGATCCAACAATCAGTAATGAATAATATTTTGATCTTAAACTCTAATCTATATCTATTATACATAAAAATCGTGAATGATAACTTAATACTCTTTTTAATAATATATAAAAAAAATTATTGAGAAACAAAGTTTTAATAGAAAAATAGACTATTTAATAATCCTCATCTCCTTTAATCTACAGAAAGAAAAGCTTGAACAGACATTCATACCCCTTAAGGACTTATTAATAGTTAATAAATCATAAAAAGACATTAACAATGATTATAGCATGTCATTTTGATTGCCGAAATAAAAATTTTAGTTCGAAGTGAATTATATAAATCATTAATTTTAATAATATAGAGAAACATATGCTATTGTCGAAAATTAAAATAAGAGTCATTATGGAGAAAATATGATAAGGGGATTTAAATTTTTAAATTTATCAATTAAATAATTTAACCAAATTAGGGTGTGAACTCCATTTTAACCCCATGTTGTGAACATAAATCATATGAAGAGGTTTAATTTAAAAGATAGTGATAGAGTTAAATTTTTAAATCTATCACTTATATAAAAATATGTAGATGAATTTTATCCAAACACTAGTTGACCTCATTAATACGAAAAGGTTTAATACAAAAAACATTCTTTCTCAATGTTACTAGCCAAAGTTAACTTTTTATTATTTATATTTAATTAAATTAAAGAGAAAGATAAATAAACTACATAATTGATATTTTCTTAAATCAATTTTTATTATTCTTACATACGAATTAAAAGAATATAGAAATTGAAAAAGATGATCATTTTGCATGAAAATAAATATGTTAAAAGGATATTTATGTCAATATTTATTTTTTCAACAAAAAATGATTAATATATAGTTTTCAAAGAAGCTACCTAAGCCTTCTTTGCCAGTCTCATCTACAAGATTGTCATGATATTCAAACTCCTAGAGGAGTAACGTTCCCCTAGCTTCCTGAATCTTATACTGGTGAAACATATGCAAATTTCTCAAAGGTGCAGACACACATTTATTGGTATGCTTGAGTCACTACCTGAATATAAAACCTCTAATTAGCCATAACGTGAGTATCTAAAGAAAAATATTTTATAAACTTCTGCTGAGAGGAAAGAATCTAATTAAGAGAAAAAAGTAGTTCATGGGCCAAATAAACAAAGACTAAAATTGTAGTATGCCATGCACATACAACAAAACAAATGTGAGAGCATTAAAGTTGTAATCACATCTAAAGCCACAAATTAAGTAATTATTCCGAGGGCTCTCACCTTATTTTGGCACTTGACATTCAAAGCATCAGTGGCCACAAAGCGAGAAAGTTTTCAGAGTCAAAATTTCAGGGACGAAATTTTATTAGGAGGGGAGAATTGTAACGTCCGTAGATTTTTCACATAATTGAGACACTAATTGATAATTATTTAGAAATTTAAATTTAATTATAAATAAATTATACATTGAAATTGGGATATAATAAAACTTGAACGGAGTAAATTGAAGTTGTTATAATATTTGGGAGCAAATTATATTAATTAAAAAAATAAGAAGAACGTAATAGGTATTTTGAAAACAAAAATAATTAATAAATAAAATAATAATAATAATAATAATAACAATAATATATACATATATATATATAATATACAAAAGAGGGGGAGTTGGCACCGCCTCAATCCCCCCTCTTCAAGAAATATATATATATATATATATATATGTTGCAATGAGGAACATCCACTCACACAATACATATGCATAACATTTTCACACTTTGGCCAATTTGCAATTTCTCCCGATCTTAGTTTAGGGCATGGAATTGGGCTGTCGGTTCCCATCCTAGACCAGGCAACTACGCTGATTACTTGAGTTATATTTACTCCATTGATCGATAAAGAAAATCATTTCTATTCGACCAATCGCTATGGCCATAGACTTAGAGAGTCTAAACCATCTGAGAGCGCATAAGAGATATATCCATCATATACTGAGAGGGGACATATTCTAATGACCACATCAAAGACACAGTCATCTCTCGCCAGATCCAAGATAGAGCCGTCATATGCATGCGATTGTCATGATTCCTTAAGTCCAAAGACTAATCCTGTACTATCAGAGTCAGAAATTCAAGTCATACCGACCAAGCCTCAAGGCTTCCATATGACGAATCTCGTGAGTTAGTTCAATCAGTTAACAACCTTGTCAACTAATCCACTAAAATCGCATAGACATCGCATGTCTATCGCAGATGAAACACGACACTCATTCGATGAATGCAATACTTTAGTGCAAGTCTCTATAGGACTCTTGATGCCCAGTTTTGAGGTTCTCGACTTCGAACGTCTCAGACCAACCCTTAGAAGTTTGTTTCATAGCTCTCATCTAATGTGCAACCTAACTACTTGGGTTATTCAATAGGTCTGTGGGCATTTGTTCTGATGTTAAAACACCGTTTAACGTAAATAGTAAGTACAACAAATACATGGTGCCAGAGATGAATGCTTACTACATTCATTAAGATACTATTGCATTCATAAAGATTGCTAAATGGCTCCCAAAACCACCAATCCAATTGGCTTTCTGGTCACCATTTCTAACATGTTACACACATCAATCTTTTCAACAGGTAAATCCAAGTCTCTAATCAACTTCTTCGTACTATAGTAATCTATGGGGAAGGTGTGATCACGGGGCAATATATGATCAACACACTAGGATATTCGAGTATATATGCGGAGAAATATAACCCTCGGTCTTGATATTCACAAACTCAACAACAGCTCCTAATTGAGATTTGGTGCAACCGTTCTACAATGGTTGCGCAACATGTACTACATCGTGAAATCGATCTGCCAGTCCAGACACAGAGTTATAGGGGCCCACCGTAATATGAACTAGGCTCTGCATCTGTAGGACACGACCCCGTACCATCATCCGGTACACCATCCCGGTTATAATTAGATGACCAAACAGCCGGCCCATCGATATCAAAAACCATCCTCTACGCCCAATCCATCTCGCCGCATCACCCTAGAGCGTACTGGTATCCTCCACCTCATGAGAAACGAGAGTTTGCTCCTCCTGCAAAGGAACCACGATGACGGCCTCAAAATACTCTTGCACCCTCTCCTCGCTATGAGAAGTTCAATTATAATAATATTCCGACATAAAACCTTTTATATATAAGTCAATATTACCTAGTCCGTGGTTTTGAAAACTTCATTTTTTCACTTCCGATAAAGACACTTAATTGTCTCACCGTCCATATATGCATGTTGAGACTTGGCCCATTCTATAAATGTAGCAACACTATCCTAACACTCTGGAGTAAGACCCTTCTTACTAGGCAGGTTCTTCTCATACATCCATCTCCTCAACTATCTTAACATGATGATGAGTCCTCCACACACACACATATATATATTATTATAATATTAAATTTAATTAACAGAATTATAATAAATATAATCAATTGGCAAATAAAGGGTTAAAGTTGTTACCTAATTAAAATAACTTCAAATATCAACGAAAATTCGAGAGAGATTGCTGAACAAGAGTATAAAAATATTAGTGGGATAGTGAGAGATAAAAAACATTCGAGAGAGATTGAGGAAATAGAGAGAAAATAAGAAGAATGAAAGAAGATAGTGAGATTAAATGGAAAGAGACGAACATACATATATAGAAAACTTTGGAACGGTCTTTAAAACGGGTACCAGAATACATTTTTAGCTGTTAAAAAGTAGCCGTTATTTTACATTTTGAAATCATTGGACTGGATTTAGGAACAACTATTTTGATAGTTGAATTACAGTCTTCGTACTTTATTTGGAACGGGTTTTAGGAACGATTTAGTAAAACTCATTTTTAGGAATGATTTTTTGCATAATTGCATATTGCGTACTCAAATCGTTTCAAACTATACCTCATTTTGGAATATATTTACTAACTGTCATCTTTTGAACATTAATTTTTTCACACATATAGGAACGATCATTGCAAGAGTGTCCCTGATTCTAATAATATATTCAAATAGAGTTACAACTATTTACCATTACTATATTGAAAAGGGCTTCGGAACAGACTTTGTAACTTTTTTTTGGAAAATATGTTAGAATGGTTTGACCGTTCAAAAAATATAACCATAAAATATGGGGATCATGACATCATCTACCAAGTTCCATTCCTAATGTGTTCCAATAACGGTTCCAATATGTAACGAATTTTAGATCGTTGTCTGATCCATTCCAAATCCCGCTATCTTTTGTAGTGTCAAATTAATTTGTTATTATGATCCTAATTGGATTAATTAGGTGGACCTATAGCCTTAGCATCTCATCACATGCAATGCACATGTGATATATTTACGGTAGAAAGATCAACTACAAAATGCTCATATATGACAAAGTGTAAATTTCGCAAAGTTGGATGGTAAGATAACACAAAAAAAAAATGAATGACAAAATATAAAAATGAGTATAGTTCGGATGACAAAATGTAATTTATCCTTTACATAAGATACACATATCAACATAATGGCATATTTCATTAATATTGAAATAAAAGTACACATATTTTCACAAAAAATAGTATAAATAACATATTGAAATTAAACACTATTTAATTAAAGATGACATATATATTGTAATTTCAAGAAATAATTATAAAAGTTCCATCACTTACGCTAAAAAAGAAACCAATTATATATAAGCAGGCAACCCATATACAAGATAAAATTGAGTCCTTGCCTAGTTAATGACGCATCCCCCCCCCCCCCCCCCTCAGTTTAATATAGTATATTCTAGCATTGCAAAATTGTTGTAAGATATAAAAATAAATAAAATTGGATGCTTAATGAATAGAGAGAGCTTGCATGTTTTGAGATGTGTTAGTGTAACAGTGACGAAATAAAAATGAGAAAATGTTGCCTATATATAGAGATTTTTGGGACGGGCTTGAGGCAGTTGCAACTGTGGAAATATGACCATTGCAATATAGCTGTTAGTTGGAACGAATTTTGCTATGAATTTTACGACGGAAAGTAGCTATTAACTTTGAGATGGATTCTGAGACGACTTTTGCAACAGCCAAATATTACCATTGTAAGCACGAAGGAAAATGACATACATAATAAAATTCCTAGCATACTATCAAGTTTTGCCAAGTAAAAAGAAGCTTTTCAAACATGTCCAAGTTGAGAAATGTTACAACGAATTTTCAACGCCACCCATTCTATGCGCTAATCCATCTCTAATGCATCTCTAATTGATCAGACTTCCATCGCAAATTTTGCACAATTGTCACAATTTTTTTGTATGGAATTGCCTTTGTGACTTATCTGCGACTAATTGTCATGGCACAATCTCCCGTCATATTTGTGACTCTTTTGCCATATATTTCGCAACAAATAGTGTCCCAAAATTTTGTCAAACTGTTGGCATGGATTTAGTGACACGTTTTGGTACTGGATAGCATTCGACTGCAAATTGCGATCAATTGCTTCCCTCCCTATACTCTATTTTGCTCTAGTGATCCATGTCCACTATTTTCAAAGATTTTTAGATCCATGTCGATCTAAAAGATTATATTAATTTAGGTATATTTTAGTTATATATGTTTACATTTCTACAATCCCATGAGACTTCATCCAAGATTGCAATAATATTAAATCATTCAAGAAATTTTCTACGTTTCCTATTAATAACTCTTTAATCAAGTAAACAAAGGGAATTAATATTCAGTGCCAACTAATTTGTTCAGATCATGGTAAAATAACCATTGGGTAACTAACATTATTTTATTTTTCACATGCTGAAGCCCTATTAATGCCTTATCTCAACTATAAAGCACCACTTCACGACATAAAAACTTGTAATACTTTGATGTAATAAGCACCAATTTGTTTTAAAACAAATGGGACACACCATTATTACCATCCCTCTTTTATTTCTTTTCATGTGGTCTAACCACCTCCGATTATTTGCACTAGAAACAAATAGGTGCCTTTTATCAGACAGATTTGAGATTCACATCATCAACAAGCTTCCTCAAAATTCTACAAAGTTGGAGTTGCATTGTGCGTCTAAGAATGACGATTTAGGATCCCATACACTTACTTTTAATCAAGATTTTCATTGGAGCTTTTGTGAGAGCATCTTTCCGAACACTTTATTCTTTTGCCATCTTTGGTGGGGCTCAAAGGAAAAAGCTTTTAACTCTTATGCTCATAAACTAAGAGATACATGCTACACTGGGTTTTGCTACTGGGAAGCAAGGTCTGATGGTATTTATTTGTCCATAGCCAACCACGACCCAAAGTCCTTCAAGAAGTATTTCGATTGGGAAAATAGAAAAGCATGAACTTGTAGTTTTTCCCAGATTATTTTAGGGATAGACTATTAATAAATTATGCTACATTGTTCACACAAATTTCAAGTTTGCAACTAATTATTGTAGTATTGAAAAATATGGACACATTAATTTAATGCATTTAAGTAAAATGTTGCAATTTTGAAAGGAATTTTCGAGAATGAAGACTATTCTCCTAATTCTTCTCCCTGAATTTCGGTCCTAGAGCCGAAAGCTTGTTCTCGGATCCAATGTGCAATTTTCTTCGAATTTGTGGGAGAAACTCATAGTCTACCTTGAATTGGTAGAAACCTTCGGATACCCCGTTCCTGTGGTACCCTTACAAAGAAAGGTACACAAGCGTTTCTCAATCTCATGAATCACCGTCTTTGGTAGGATAAATGCCGTTGCCCAGTAGGTGTGAAACGACATCACTACGGATTTGATAAAGTTTGCAGCCTACCGGCAAATGTTAATCGAATACCTTCCCATCCTAGAATTCGGTTATCAATTTTTCTTAAGAGTGGAGTTCAATCCCTAATCATGAGACGAGAGAAAATAAGGGGAGGCCGAGGTAACGAAGAGATAGCTCTCCCTTTTGGAATGATCGGAGGGAGAGTAACCTGTTGTGGATTCTGTGTGCTGCATTGGAGATAATAATGTAGCTCTTCTGTGGGTAGACACATAACTCAGAAAGCATTGCAAACCTATTCAGACCCTTTTTAAACAGTCCGATAGATGATTCATCGGCCCTACAAAAGAGAATAAGGTCATCAGCAAAGTAAAGTTGAAATAGGCTCATCGCCTCACACTTCCAATGAAACGAGAACCCGCCATCCTAATCGCGAAGTTGTTGTAGAATCATCCGTAGCACCTCCATAATAAGGATAAATAAATAACGGGATATAAGGTTTCCTTAGCACAACCCTCGTGCCCCCTTGAAGTAGTTGTGTGTCATTGAGACAGACTGAATAAATAGGCGTGGTGACACACTCCTCTATCCAACTGATAAAGGTCCCCGAAAATCTAAACAAAGGCAGCACAACCAGTAAGAAGTCTCATTCTATTGTATCGTATGCCTTTCGTAAGTCCACCTTCAGTGCACATCTCGGTGGAAGGAGCTGTTGCTTATAGCTAGAAAAAAGCTCTTGGACTAGCAGAATATTGTCGCTGATTGACCTGCCTAGCATGAATGCGTTCTGCAAGGGATTGATTAAATCATCCAGGACGACACGCAGACGTTGTACTATAATCTTTGTAATCACCTTATATAGCACATTGCAACAAGAGATAGGCCAAAATTCAGCAACCGTGCTAGGATTGCGTACCTCAGGAATAAGTGTGAGCAATGTTGCATTCACTTATTTGAGAAGTTAGTCGGTGCGAAAGAACTCCATAATTGCATTGGTGATCTCATGCCCCACTACCGGCCAAGTCCCCTTAAAGAATCTAGAAGTATAGCCATCCGGGCCAGGTGCTTTATCTTCTACAATATCAAAAATTTCTATTTTGACCTCATGCAGTGTGACTGGCAGCATCAAGTCACGGCTTTTCGTATCCGACAACAAACGTCGAGCCCATGGATGTAAATGCCATAAGTCAAGAGCTCAATTTCGTCTAGCCCCTTCCAAAAGCGCTGGTAGAAATCAATAAATTCATTTGTAACTGTTGTCTGGTCCATCAATAATGTCCTGGCTCGGTATTCGGAGGGTACGTTTGGCAGATCTACATGCTGCCACCTTTTAGAAGAAAATCTAGAGCATTGATCTCCACCTTTCAATGAAGCTTTCTTTGCACGTTGTTGTAGCATATGTTGTTCAAGCCGAGTAGCCAACAATGGAATCAACTTGCAATAGTGCTTTAATTGAAGTAGCAGTGAATTAAGACGGTCTAACTGCAGGAGAGATTGCGCTATATGGAGAAAAGCTTTTGCTATATGGACGTTAGCCGCCAAATCCCCCTTGTTCTTTCGTTGCTTCTGGAAGATAGGTTTAAGGGTTTAAGGGCCTTCAATTTCAGGGTTACCGCATAAATGCACTACGCACAATGTTGTGCCACCACACATTCTGCACAGAAGGGGTGAATTCCGAGGATAGAGCTAGACAATTATTAAATCCAAACATATTTATAGTAGACTGAGGAGGAGTACCACGTATAACCAATGGAGAATGGTCATATATACGTGGTGTAAGACTTTCATAGTGCGCAAATGGCCACTGCACCAACCACCAGTCATTGACTAGAAACCAAACTAGTCTCTTCCAGAGCCTACGACTGTCACTACTACAGTTATGCCATGTGAATCTCTCCCCCTATATAGGAAGACTGAGAAGACCCGTATTGTGAAGGCCCTCGAGGAAATTTGCCATGGCTAACCTTATGTCACCCGAATTGCCACACACTTCACTCATGTCGAGGATAATGTTAAAGTCGCCACCAACCAGCTAGGGAGACTCATCAATTCCTTGGGCTGGGCGACCGAGATTTTGCCACAACTCTCGACGCACGCACAAGTCATTGGAACCATAAACAATGGTAAATATCACATGAATATTCAACAACCGGATAAGAATATGACAGTGTATATGTTGAGGCCCAACATCTATTACCTCACAATCAGCCCAACCATCATCCCAAGCTACCAGATATGAGTACCAGGACCCATATAATCAACAAACCATTTCCAATGAGGAAGAAGTGGCGTTTGAATGCGAGTAACATTGGGAGCAGCCACCTTAGTTTCCAATAAACCCACAAAAGCCAAACGATAATCAGTAACAAGGGCACTAAAGGATACCTGATGGTCTCGGCTGTTCAGGCCCCACACATTCGACACTATTGCATTAATCATACTGAAGTGGTGTGGGGCTGCATTGATTAGGATCCCTTGAGGAATGTTCTGCAGTAGTATCTTCAAACAGAAGAACATCGAACGCATTATGAAGGACTACCTTAGTACCTCGGCTATCCAGCTCCAAAGGCTCTCGCTCCACCTCCCCCGATTGCACTGGTGGTTCAAGTGGAGCGGCAGGAGGCGGCTCAACCCCAACTTTGAAACATAGACATGCACCTGCTTCATTGGAGGTGGATTAGCTCTAGGGCAAGACGTCTTAGAATGACCCAAAGTGGCGCAGTGAGTACACTTTGGTGGTAATAATTCATACTCCACATCGTCTTACACGGGGTCTCACCCCCCCTCCTCATCTGGTGCTATAATAATGAGATGTTAGGCAACTTAGAAGAGACCTGAAGCATGACACAAATACAAGTGAAGTCTATTCTCGTGCATGCCATGGTGATGCTATCAGGATAGAGGGGTTTCCCAACACCACTCTGATTGTACTCATGCCCTCTATGGTCCACAATTCCACCGGTATGTGTCGGAGCTTAATCCACACTGGAACTTGAGTATGGGCATGTTTACAAAGTGCCATGCACGGTTCCGAGCGCTGTAGAACTATCGGTTATCCTTGGAACAACCATGGACCACCTTCGATAACCTCTTCCATAGCCGCCTCCTTTTTGAATTGGAAGAAGTAAAATCCTGTGGTCGTAGCAGTAACATTCTTAATGCACGGCCAAGCTGTACGAACAAATTTATCAAGATGATGAAAATAAAGCCGTTTACCAAGGAAATAACCCACAACTATGGCTTGCCAACGACGCGAACCTACCCGGATAGTTTCAATACTTGTCCGAACAACAACTCACCATCTTGCACAGTCGGTGTGATATACGATAAAATTTTCTGACTTGCACTATGAAAATCGACAGCAATTGCATCAGGTTTATTCATCACAAATAAAATAAGTTGCAATGGGATCTTACAAATGTACAAACCAGACGTAGCCATAGTGGTGGAAGCGTCGGGAATTAGTGTTTGCGACGGAGAGATCACGGGAGCAGGCGAGGCCCGACTACGTGACTCCATGCTCGCGGTTTCTAATTGGTGGACGAGCAGCGTTTCAGCAATAATCATTGGCGGTATTTGAGCAGCAATCACCGACGACGAAGGATGCGAAGGAACAACCACTAATCGGGAACTAGTTGTAGTAGAAACACTAGACTGCATGTGCACAAGCGATACAATGGCAGAAACCCTAGCTGTAAGTTGGGGCAAGACTGACGGCGCCATCTCTTCAAGAATCATCGTTAGTCGCTCCGAACTGCGGTGAGGCAGGCGAACGGGAGGGTGGCTGAGGGTTCACCAAACTTCTCCTTCCAACAAGCATGGAGATCGTGGAGTGCTCACATCAAAACCTCATCCCCTTTTTCAATGACACGATTAGCCAGCAACAAGAATTTGGAAAAGTTAAATTCAGATCGAATTCATTCATCAAAACCCTCCATACCTTGCGGGTTCGTGCATTGTTCGTCGTCTTTGGTGGAAGTCTCATTGCCGTTAGTGCCATCCTAGTGTGTACGAGACCCTTTGCCATGGGACTTGCCTCATCCTCTTCATCGGCGGGGGGATTAGGAGAGGAGCCGTGTGGTTGTGTGGGAGAGAACAAAGAGAATTGGAACCCATTTTTTTTTCTACTGTCCATTCTTGTATTGTATGATGATGATATGTGAATTGCTAGTCCAAGTCTTGAGTTAATTAAGGATTTACAAAAATAATTTGTGTAAAAACTTTGAATTGAAAGACTTAGGAGATGCAAAAAAAATTCTCGGTGTGACTATTGATAGAAACAGAAACAACTCCACAATTTTTCTAAACCCAAGCTCATATGTGAAATCTGTGTTAGAAAAGTTCTGTCTATTAGAATCCAAACCTGTTTCTGTACCTTTAGTTGCACATTTTCAACTAAGAAAGGATCAAAGTCATGAAATAGAATCCGTAAAGAAAAAACGAAAAATGTTCCTTATTCAAATGCTATAGGTTCTGTTATGTATCTTATGGTGAGTACTCGTCCTGATATTGCTTATGCAATAAGTTGGCTCTTCCCATTGGGAAGCCCTTAAATGTCTTTTAAGATATTTAAATGGTTTATGTGATTCTGAAATTAAAATTTTCAAATGTTCTGAAGATGTAAAATTAACTGGTTATGTAGAAAAGTATGCTAATGATAGGGACACTAGAAAATCTACGATTTCTTATATTTTCACTCTATGTGGTGCTTGTATTAGTTGAAAGTCTCAACTTCAACATATTGTTGCACTATCCAAAACAGAAGCAGAATATATGGCAACTACTGAAATCTTTAAAGTGGCAATATGGCTTGAAGGTTTACTTAAGGAAATTGGGATTTTAAAACAAATAGTAACAATTTTCTCTAACAGTCAATCTACCATCCAATTTTGCAAAAATTCAGTTTTTCATGATAGGAGCAAACACATAGACGTTAGGTATCATTTTATTAGAGACATTGTAGAAAAAAAAATTATTCAGTTAGAAAACATAAAATATGAGCATAATCCTACAGACATGGGAATTAAGTGCTTACCAATAAAAAAGTTCACACATGCCTAAAAATTCTAAACTTATGTTAAAAACATGTTTCCTACTAACCCATATACATGCAAGTTCTCTTTTCTATCTTGCAGATCTTAGAAGGACGTATGGGCAATAATGACTTGCCAGATCCTTCCCCTTAGGCTTGGCTCCCTCTTAAAGGTCCTGATCCAAGTTGGAGTATGTTGGAAAAATGGCCCATGACCTCTTGGTAGGCCCAAGGCCACTCTCACACTCACTTGTACGGCTCAAGACCAAGACCATCCTTTACCCACTTGGCTGGCTCCAGCCCACTTCTCTTGGTCCATGACCCGATCCACCCCTTAACCCAGTTGCTAAGTATAAAATCCTAAACCCCTAATCCTACCCCCTCATTCTGTCTCTCTCTATTCTCTATATCTCCATCTCCTTCTCTGGTTCTTCCCCATACATTCACGGATCTCTCTTTCCCATGGCTTTGGGACTTTCCACCACTGCCTCCTTCCTCCTTTCTCTCTCAACCAAAACCGCTATTTATCAGTGGTTGGTTTCTGGTTGTTGCTAAGAAAGAAAACACCATCTCTTCCTCTTATTTCTCTGTCCGATTAAAAGAGTTCTAAGTGAACCCTAAGTGTTGAGAAAACTTTTGTAGTTTTAGTAAAAAGGTCTGTATGGCCAAAGGATTGAATGGTCGTTTGAGCAACTGCTATAAGTAGTGGCTGTCGGTTTTCGTGACCATGTGTTGTCTCTCAATGAATCTGGCTCTCTGAACCTGTATACGGTTATTTCTTTCTATTCTTGTATATCCATAAATCTGATATTGTTTATTTTGTGTAATTTATATTCTATATTATTGGCCTGTAATTTTAAGTGTTTAAAACCCACTTGTTTGTATTAGTTATTTAGGGTATATACCCAACATCAATAATCGTCTGAAAATATGTTTCAAGTGAAATGTGTCAAAATTTTCGAGCGGATTTGCCCAATTAGAGAACATTAGACTTCCCCTTTCTGCAATTACTAATACTTAAAAGAAAAGGAAAAAGGAAATTATGTATTAAGGGACAATTTTACCCCTTGACAATCATGCTTTGAGCAAATTGGTAGCAGGCCCATGGAGCAAGGCCAAGCAGCTTCATGGCTTGCAATAACATTCAAAAAAGAAAAAAGAAAAAAAAAAGATAAAACTATGATTAAGATCCCTTGAAATTGACTTTATTTGCATATGTATATATAATTATTTTTTGCATGATAAAGAAATGGGGTCTAATGAGATGTTATTTTCATGGCAGACAGAGGCCATGCATGGTAGGTACCAACTCATGGAAAAGTAAGATTAGTTAGTTGGTATCTTTGATTGCTTGTTAAGGTCACACATAAAAAAAATATATATATAAATAAATAAAATAATTAACTATTTCTTTTAAAATTCACTGAGACACTAAAGCAAGAAAATGATATAATGAAAAGCAACAAGCTTTAATTAATTCCACTAAAATAAAGCCAATATCTTCCAGATGATGATGATGATTGCTGGTCTGCAACAGCATAATCTACCAAGATACTCTAATCTATATATAAGATCCCTATGTGAAAAGCATAGATATGCAATTCATACAAAATTCCCCACCAATTTGGAGAATTTCAGCAGCACCCCATGTGATAATCTCTGGGGCCAAATTAGACTAACTATAGTAGAAGAATTAACTCAAAGTCTCCATCCCAAGCCAAAAGCTAAAAGGCTGATTGAGCCCACTTCAATTTCTCACTCTCTCTCCCTCCCTCCCTCCCTACAATTAGTTAAAGATCCCTAGTTTCTAAGACAAACCATTAAAATGTACAAACTTTAATTGGTAGCATAAGTGCCATCCAATTCATAGTGATGGTCATTATCACTTTAGAGGATGATATTTTGGGCTAGATGTTGGGTTCAATGATGATCGGTGAACAAACTTTTTGATACTTGGACTTGGGTGAGAAATCTGATGAGCTTTCCTTGTTTACCATAGCCCTCTTGTTAGTGAATCCCCCATGACTAGTAGGGCTAATAAGGCAAGAATCTTGGTGCAAGATTTTCGCCGTGGGAGACGAGATTGTGACGGGTGGGATGTCGGTCGAGTTGAGTTGTGGAGGTGGATGCTGCCACTGTGGAAGCGGCCCTGCCAGAAGCAGTGTCTGGAGAAGTGGCCCGGCTTCCATCACTGCCTGCAAGAACTTGCCCTTCTCCGGCAATGGCTTCTTGATCGAGAGTTTGTCCATTACGTCTAGAACCAGTGGCCCTGGTGATACAATTGGTGGTGGCAGCGGTAGAGTGTCCTTACAGCCAGCAGATGGTGATGCCACAATAATGTTGTCATCACAATGTGAGGGGGACAAGTCAATGTTGTCATCCTCATGGCTAGTGGTGTTACTTGAGATTGGACAATCTAGGTGTTTCTTTGAAGGATGTGGCTGGAGTAGTTGTACTTGTTGGAAAAGCAACTGTTTTTCCAGCACAAGTTGTTGACATTTTGCCTGGAACTCATCCCTCTCCTTGATGATCTCTGCTAGCAAACCCTTGAGTTGGAGTATCTCATCATCTTTTCTTGAAATTTCCTCATGGGCTGAGAGGACTGCAGCTTCTAGCTCCAAAGTAGAGTACAAGAGTGAATGCTTCAATTCCTCAACCCCCTGATAACACACAATGCAAGCTAAAATAAACTGAAAAACCCAAACACGAACTAAAATCCTGCAAAATGCCTAACTGGGATGTGAAAATTCCAAGAAAAAATGGAAATTGTACCTCTTCTTGGTAGTAGTAAGCCCAGCCAAGAGGGCTGCATTGTTCTTCCATTAGGATTCTTAAGCTGTAGTTGTTGAGGTTTTGGAGTAGTAAAACTGAGAGCACACAGAGGGAAATGCTAGTGAAGTTGTTTCCCACTTTCTTATAAGGTTTTCAAGTAGTTGCTTTTTCTTTCTTTTTTTTATCCTTATGCTACTTTTGTATGGTAATGGGACATATGGTTGGAGAGAAACGGAAAAGGCCAAAAGCATGGAAAGGCAGGTGTGGCTACTGGCTAGTGTGTGTTAACTTTATACTACTAGATTCTTAGTACACGAGGACCATTTACTGTGAAAGGAGGGGTGGGGGGGGTGACTGGAGTGTGAATCCATGGATGAAAGTTGGGGGCTTGCGTCCCCTTCTTTATGATTCACTTGAATCTCTCATTGTTTCTTTGGGGGTCTATCCCACACTAGACTAAATATTTAACGCTCATGTGACTGGTAAATGTGATTAAAACTTTTAAAAAGAATTAATTATTTGATATTTTAACTTTCATTTTTATTTTTAATATCGAAAATGATACTTTGAAAAATACATTTCATTTGAAGCAATTAAAATAAGTATAGATATGCAAGCTATAATGTATGAAACTTTCAAAAGATTACTCGATGCAGTATCGAACACGTATACAGATACGGTTCGGACACGCTTCGGATATATATCAGACACGACATCTTCGCATCCGAAAATATAAAATAAAATTAAAAAGGCATGACGTCAGACACGCCTGTGCCATGTCCAACACGTATTGAATTTTTTTTATTGTTTCAAAAAGTTTTGAGTTGTCTTTAAAAAGAAAAGAATTATGATCTTAATAAAAAAGAAAAAGAATTAACTCACCCCTCCTCAAACTAAAAGTTTTGGACTAAATTACTAAAATTTCGAGAGATGGTCAGAATGATTTCACTAATTTGAATATTAAAAATTTTTCATTGCATACTTTTTAAATAAACTGATTATGTATGTCTTTGAATCCAAATTAGGTTAAAAATTGTAGTGTAAGACATGTTGATTTTATATTTTATCTTGATATTTTTCATATGCATATTTTAATTTTATGATAAATTATTTAATAATAATATATTTATACATAGGCGTGTTAGTGTCTTGTCATATCCTCCTAATTTTTCTATAAATTTAGTGTCTCCTTGTCCATGTCCATGCATCATACTATACAAGAAATATTAAAACATACAATTTTAGTCATCTATGTTGAGTGGCAATTTTAGTCCTATTCAAATCAAAATATACAATTTGTTCTTGTAACTTTTTAAAAAATTGTGGCAATTTTAATCATTTTCAACCAATTTGGTTGAAAAATCCCATGTCATCAACCACGACGATACCTGAATTTGGGTTTTCAATGAATTTGATGGTATGTCAGTCCAACATGTTTTTTTTAGAAAATGACTTAGCAAAAAGATTATGATTTGAAAACACTTATCATATCATCAAGTGGTAATTTCCTCTTAGCTAAGTCATTTCATAACAAAAGAAAAACCTTTTCAGACGGCCATATCATCAAATTCACCAAAAACCCCCAATATAGGTGTTGATATAGCTGATGAAGTGTAATTTTCTGGTCAGATTGGGCGGAAAGGTCAAAAAAATTGCCATAATGTTCAAAGTTATGGAATTATATTTCAAACTTTTATTTGAAAAGGATCAAAATTGTCCACTACAAAAAAATATGGGATTTGACGAAAATAAAACAATCGTTCCTAATTGGAACAGTCATTGGAACTCTTGAGGAACGGACTAAGACTGCTGACGTCACAGTCCTCTCATATTCCATCCCTTATTTTTGGAACGGCTGGACTAGTATGAACATCATTCTAGAATTTGTGTTACAAGTTGTTATCCTACGGCTATGCCAAATATGGAACAGTAAAATATCGTAACATATTTTGGAATGATTTCGTAAACATTGGAACGACACACCAATGCACATAAGTACCTTTTGAAAAATAAGGTCCAAAATCGGTTCAGAAAAGGACAATTGTAAAAATCATTTCAAAATATGGTACAATTGTAGACAGTTGAAGTACCTAGAAAAATTTGTTTTACAATACGCATTCCTAAATATGTGTAAAATTGTACATCTTCTGCATATCGTTCCAAAGTGAGTTATAATCTAGAAAGGCCTTAGGGGATAGAAGTGTTGTTTTGCAATACATGTAAGGAGAAATGTTGTATTACAATACCCGTTCCTACTACATTACAACGGCTAAATTTTAACGGCTATTTTGCCGCTTTTACCTGTGTTCCAATACCCATTTCTAAATGTGCTACAATCGCTATATTATAACTGCTATTTTTACACCATTGCAATTCCTGATTCGAATTTTCTATATATATGTTGTTTTCATTTCATTTAATCTCACTGTCTTCTTACATTCTTTTACTCTCTCTTTTTCCTTATCTCTCTCCAATGTTTGTCGATTTCTTACTATCACTCATGTATCTTGTATTCCTATAGTCTCTCTCTCTCTCTCTCTCTCTCTCTCTCTCTCTCTCTCTCTCTCTCTCTCTCTCTCTCTCTTTCGTCTATCTGTGTCGAATTTTCATTGATCTTTAAAGTTATTTGGGACAATTACACTCCCCTTCCTAAAATTTAGTGTAATTACACATAGACGCCCTATAATTCAAAAAATTACATCTAGTACTCCTGAAGTTTGCTTCCGTCTATCAAATGTGTCCCTTCATTAGTCAAAATTAACTGAATTTGCTGATATTATAAAAAAAAAAAACTGAATGAAAAATTAATGTTTACCCTCAATGACTTATTACTGACATGTGGGTCAAATAATTTTTTTCGACTAAACGACCCTTATAACGGTAAAGATATAACTCTTCGGATGCATTAACGCGTGAAGACGTATGAAGGTACTTTTAATCATAAAAAAGATTTATCTGACCTAAAATACATCAATAATAAGTCAATCGATGGGTAAATATAGATTTTTTTTTATTTTATTTTGTTAATGTGAATAAATTCGATAAATTTTTACTAATGGAAGGACTTGTTTGTTAGACGGAAGCAAATCTTAGGGTTGTTAGATGTAATTTTTGAATCCAAAGGGGGTCTACGTGTTATAACTCCAAACATTAGGGGAAGGAGTGTAAT
Organism: Sesamum indicum; assembly: GCF_026168435.1. Taxonomy (NCBI): domain Eukaryota; kingdom Viridiplantae; phylum Streptophyta; class Magnoliopsida; order Lamiales; family Pedaliaceae; genus Sesamum; species Sesamum indicum. Next base: position 18,122,006 of record NC_142660.1, on the reverse strand, counting down.
TATCCCAAGTTAGTTTGATCAAGTAACATATTAAACCCTTTCTTGTCAATTAAAACACATGCAGTGCTTATTAATTGGTTATTTGTTATACTTTTATCAATTAAATTTAACGTTTGAAATAATATATTTATATATATGTATATATGTGTACGACTCATCTTGTTTAAACAGTTGAGGAGATAGATGTATGAGAAGAACGTATCAAAGAGGGCGCATCTTTTGCCGGAGTTTGAGGATAGTGTTACTGCATTTACAGAATCCGCTAAATCTCGACATTCATATATGGACGTTGAGAAGATTATGTGTCTGTGTCGAAAGTGCAAAAATAAAATTTTTTAAATTACCAGGCCAAAAGTGTTATAATTGTTTGTATATGAAAGAGTTTATGCTCAAATGTTATAGTTGGAGTTCTCATGGCGAGAACAGGATGCAGGAGTACTTTAATGCCGTCACCATGCCCCCTATGCAAGATGAGAAAACTACAACTGCTTAGGAGTAAGGTATTAGTATGCACTAGGGTGATGCAATGCATATGGATGGGCGCAGAGGATGGGTTTCGATGATGCTAGGTCGACTTTCTAGTCTTCTAATTATAATTAGGTGGGTGTGCCTATTGATGGTACAAAATCATATCCTACTGACGTCGGCCCTAGTTCATATTATGTTAGGGGCCCTATGGTTATGTGTCTAGGTTGTCATATCGTTTTTTCGATATAGTGCACCCAATCTCAGTTAGCAACGGTTGCTTGTTTGGTGAATATCAAGGTCGAGAATAATTTTTCAAAGCGAGCATATGATCCCGCAATCACACCCTACCACTCGATTACTATAGCACGAAGAAGTTGATAAGAGACTTGATTTTACATGTTGATAAAATTGATGCTTAGAAGAATGGTTGCATGTTGTAGTAGAAGGACAATACTGATATGGATTACTGCAAGTTTTGTATACAAGTAGATCGGGGAGCGAAGTTCTAACTGCAAGAAGACCCCATAAGCCATTCTTTAAGTACTTGTTGATTACTCCTCGACTGCAGAGGTTGTATGCTTCAAAAATGATTGCCAAGCACATGACATGGCATGCTAAGCATCAAATGAAGGAGGGATTCTTATGTCATCCGTTTGATGCAGAGGCATGAAGGCATTTTGATCGGACATATCCTATTCTGTAGTAGAGCACCATAGTGTGAGATTGGGGTTGTGGGCAGTATGGTCAAACTTATTCATGTTGGCCCATATACATTCATCGGTCGCAAATGAGGCCGGACAGTCTACTGTACCCCAAGCGGCAAATCCTGCTGATCTATAGGCCAATTCTCATATGCATAAATGGACAATGAGAAGATTAAGTGTCCGCATTAGAAGTGCAAAAATAAAATTTTTATTCAGTTATTTTTGCATTATTTTATGTTAAAAATCACTAATTAACAAGTTATTCCAAGTTTGATTAGAAATTTTACAATCGCATCAGTGTGGTTGTGCAAGGGCACTATCCCCACCCCTGGGATGTTTGCACCAGGTGGCCCCAGAGCACCACCAATTCTAATTTGAGAGTTTCACGTAATTTATTTTTCAAATTTCTTATTATCGTATAATTTAAAGTTTTTTTAATACTTTAATACTTTTTTTTTTATGTGATATTGTTGATGACGTACTGGTGGGATTGTGATTATTAGTCCATGTTTTGGGCTTTCATATGTCGGTGGAGGTGGCAGTAAATAATAATTCTTTAAAATATTTTATTTTTTTAAATTTTTGAAATAATACTAATATTTTTGTTTGTTTTGCAGGCGGCATTCCAGAAGTTGTTGGAGCACCACCAGCCTCAGACCATGGTCGATTGCTAAGAGACTCCGCCCAAATAAGAAGGCTCGATGGAGATGACCGAGCAGCAGCTGTGGCTGGCAACGGTCGGGGGCAAGAACAAAATGCGTGTATTCAACTTTGGTTCTAAGGCCTACGCCTCGAGCCGAACCTACACATCACAATCACCACAGCCACTGCCACCGTCATGCTCGGACATGGAGGATCGAATGGTCCAGCTCGAGACGATGATGACCAACATGATGGGCAATGAAGTCGATGAAGGCTAACACCTTGACTACCGACCTGCCATAGTCCAGCGCCTCAAGTAACAACGCACCACAACTTCTGGCAGACCTCTATGCCCTAGACAATAATGACATGGACCATGCTGATGAGAGAGACGGGGTGTAGATTAGATTTATTTTTAATACTTCTAAATAATTTTTTTTTATTAATATAACAGTTTTTTTCGTAACTATCCACATTTTAGTGTTAATTGCATTCCTTTATTCAATATTTATTTAATTAATCAAATTTAAAAAATTAATTATAATAAAAAAATATTATTTCAAAATTTTAATATATATACATATATTAGTTAAATATATAATTTAGGAACGGACTTTTCAACTATTTGTGAATATTTTAAAAAAAAATATACGTCGTTCTAAATGTAATGACTAAATATCGTCCGGACTGTTCCAACAATGTATTGCAAAGAAAGGACAAAAGTGTTCTAAAGTGTATTCCAATGAAAGGTTTAAATTGTGTTCCAGCGACCATTACAATATTTTCAGATATAATAAATACCGTTCAAAATTTAATGACTAAATATCAAGGTAATCATTTCAAAATAAAATCTACACCTGTTCGAACAATATATTCCAAACAAAAGAAACAACCGTTCCAAAGTATATTCCAAGAAAAGTTGAAGCTAAGTTCCAATGCCCATTCCAAAGTATATCACTTTGAAGTACAACAATTATGCCAAAATGTATATCAGAAGGAGTGTGAATATACGTCTTTCTTACATTTAAATTTATGTAAATAGTGTTAAAAAAATCATTCCAAAACATGTAAAAAATAAAAAATAAGATCGTTGCAAATAGGAAAAAAAGTGTTCAATAAGAAGAATTTATATTTTAAGATAGGCAGACGTATTTAGAAACAATTAATGACAAGTGGTACAAAATCCGTTACTACTCAAGAAGGGTCACGACACAACCGTTCTAAATAATTAGAAACACCGTCTATTAGGACAAAATGTCTCCCATTCTATGGCCGTTTCAAAATTCGATCCAAAAGTATCCAGCTAGTAATTAAAAATAGAAATTATTTCTAAACCCTCTCCAAATCCTATATTTTTAGAGCGGTCACTCTTAACTTACAAAATTAAAATTACATTTGTTTCCATGAAATATGTATAAGTAAATCTACATTATGGAGAAAAAAAGGATGTCTCTTTACAAATTGTAGTTTTTGGGAAATTGGGCTAAGAATAAATTATATCATGTTCCGATAGCACTTTATGCACAAGTAAATTATTGCCATGTAAGCCATAACGAAATTCGTTTATGTTATAGATGTTAAGAGTGATGCCCATAAAGAGTTCTTGACGAGTTGAGCAATTCTAATTCGGTTAACATAATTCTCAAGGAAAAAGTGCATTCAAATTTTCATCTCGTAATTGTAATGGGATGGGATTTTTGGTAAATTTCTATTTTAGTTTTGCAATTAAATATATCTAATAATTTTTAGAAAGCAGAATATTTAATCTATTTTGCAACCTCCGTTTTTTTTGCGAAATTAACATTTTTCGTGAAGAATAGACCAAATGTGCTATTTTTTTAAAATTATTGTCCGCACTTGCAAAATTGAAATTCTAGCAATAATGTATAGTTGGATTTCATGTTTTGACATATATAGTATATTTTTTTATCATTTTTATCAATTATAAAAACTCAAATATTCATGGGCTCTTTGTTTTGTAGTCTCTCCAACCTCGACAGACCTCATTCTTTAGTGTAGGAAATTATTTTGTTGTATTGTATTAAGTATTTATTGGTCATTCCAAACAATTAATATATATATATATATATATATATCTTGTATGAATTTATTAAAATGTGTTTAGATTCATTCTATCATCCATAAGGTAATAGATTCTTTATTTCAAATAAAGGATAATTAACATGACACTTTCGAAAAGTGAAATTGTTAGTCAATAATTTTCTTTCCTAGATTTTTCCAACAAATTAATTACGGGGTGCTTTGGCCGATTTTTATTAAAAAAAAAAAATACAACTACAAAACTATTTTAATTAAAGTCATTTTTAATTAAAATCCACCTAATTAAGCCCATCATATATTTAATCCAATTAAATATATGAGCTTTATAAGCCTTTATTAATTAATAACTCCAACTTATTAAATAATAAGGGCAAGCACAATATAAATTAATCCTATTAATTTATTCTTGGATTCCTCTATCCAATGGATCTGTCTCATTAATAAGTAATCTTATTACTTATGGAATTAATTTTTAATTAATTCCTCGTCCCTTCTGGGACATAATCACCTTTCGCATAAATTCAAGATACAGTAATCGCATACACGTGACTGTCATAATTCCTCAAGTATGAGGACTACTCCCATACTATCGTAGTTGGGAATTCGAGTCATACTGACCAAGCGTCTAAGGCTTCTATATGAAGATCTCCGAAAGTCAGTTCAGTCGATTCAACACCTAGCCAATCGACCCACTAAGATCGCATAGACGTTCCACGTCTGTTGTCGATGAAACATAACACTTATCAAATGAATGGGACTCTTAATGGAAGTCTCCATTGGACACGCGATGCCTATTCTCAAGGTTCTCGACTTGGAATATTTCAGACGTAACTCTATGCTTTATGACCGCCATCTAATGCACAGTCCAACTGTACTACGGTTGTTAAAGTGGTCTGTGGGCTTTGTTGTGATATTTAAAAGAAATTTAAACATATATATAATGAGCATAACAAATAAAATGCCAATAGCGAATACTCATTTTATTCACTGAATTATATTACATAGAATCGAGTTACTGTTAGAATAGATTACAATTATGTCATTCTAACTGATTTTTAGGTTACATATTCTAACAATCTCCCACTTGACCTAAAATCAATCACCTATCGACCTCAAACCCATCTTGATGCCTAGTATGGGCAATTTATGACTTGGCTTGGTAAGGGATCTGCTGTGTTTTCTGTTGAGCTGACTCGGTCCATCCTGACGTCACCTCTGCTCACCATCTCTCTAAGCAATGATAGCGTCTAAGAATATGTTTGGAATGATAAGATTTCGCATGACCTTAAGTACCTTTCCCTTAAACCTATCTAACTTAAACATTGAATAGGTTATTAGCAGAGTTTTTCCGATGTGATTCTAATAATTCCTTGTTTTATAGGTTATATTCCAGTAAGATTTAGGTGTATTTTACATATCAGACGTTGCATCATCGTAAACTTACCCTAAATACATCATTTCATAAAAAAATAATAACAACACTATCGAATGATACCATAAATTATAATTATGGGATCCAAAAAAATAAAATGTAAGAACACCTTTGTGAAAAGTTTTAAATATGTTTTGATTTGGATTTTTCCAAGAATTCAAACCCTTGTTGTGATTTGTTGAAAAATAAGGTTTATTTTCATACATAATCTAATAATAGAATAGAGCAAAATCTTGTTAATTAGGCTCACTCACAATGTAAACCCTAGGGCATGAAGGTTTAAAGATGGAAAAGATCATTAGCATAATGATTACATAGGATTATTTTAGGTCCTTTTTCCTGTGATAGTATATGCTCATATTTTTCCTTTTTTGACTCTTGGGATACACTAAAGAAAAGGAAAGGACTATTAGAATCACTTGCAAATTAAATCATATTTCAAGAATTATTATGTTTTGGTCAAGCCGCAAAGGGAAAAATGTTATATTAGAAAATAAAAATTAAATTTTTTTTAAAAACATTAGGTTTTGTAAAAAGATTGAAACTCTTTAAAATTTTGCAAGTATTGTTGATACAAGAGAAAATAGAAAATAATTTCCTTAAGAAAGGGTATATGTCATAAATGGTTCATTGAGTTTGTGTCTAAAACCAATAATGTTTTAACTTAATAGTTAAGCCACGTTAGTCCCGTCGGAAATGTGGGTGTTTGTTTCACTTTACGTAAGTTTATTATAATTTAAGAAAATTATATTTTTGGTCCCATATGTTAGGGCCTGTTTCAATTTAATCCCATATGTTACGATTTTCTCATATTGCAGCTCATAGTTGCAATTTTTCTCAATTGAGTCCACATGTGTATTTTTCAAACAATAATTAACGGAACCATTAGCAATCTCACGTGCATTTCAGTATATTTATGTCGACCATTAGACGAAAAATGAATGTGATGACTAAAATTGATAAATTTTTCCACTTATGGGATGCAATATGAGAAAATCATAACAAATGGGACTAAAGTGAAAAAAAAAAGCCTAAAATATTGGAACCAAAAATACAATTTTTTCTTATAATTTATTTCATTGTGTTTAGTTATATTAATGTATTGATTGAATTGATATATTACTTAGTCGTCTTCATTTAGTGACCCTATCATCCTGAAAGTCATATCTTATTTCGTTTCAATCCCTCACTCAACTTTCCGAGGGAAAAAAGACATGAAAATTTCATTTCCTTAGCGTAAGATGGCCAATCCAAATTTGAACTTTGCACTTTAGTCCCTGACAACACTGTAACGAACACGATATGAGGATAAAATGATCAATTTAATTACACCTCAAAACTAAAAATTTTGATCACCTTTTTGTAGAAAAGTTGACCAATGAATTAGAATGAAACAAAATATGATTTAGGGATAGTAATGTCAATAAATGAAGAAAAAATATTAAAGTAATTTTAAACACAAATTTAATCATTTTTAGCATTTACCCTTTAAAGCAATTAACATTGAATTTTGATGTTCACTTCTATGTATACTTTTGGAAATTTTTATACACATTTTGGGAGGAAAAAATAAAACTTTGAATTAAAAGAACAAAATCTTTCTTCTTTGATAATATTTTTTTTCCGACTTTTCACAATTTCTTAATCAAAATACATTCCACCGCCAACACCAGCTGTTATTTGAAATTGTAGGTCGTCCATCAAAGCAAGTCATTTTCGAGCTCCAATTTTGCTCATGAAATGCCTGCCAAATTGCTTATTCTTTCAAAAAAGACAAATATTTTAATAATTCAAATATATATATATATAGGGTGTATAGCAATTTACCCACTGTGATATTGAAAATGAGCACATTCCATATGAAAAAAAATATAGCTATTTACCCCCTTTTACTTTTCCAAATGAAACAATTTACCTCCTTATATAGAGAGGATATTGCTTCATTTTAAAAGTCATAGGGGGTAAATTGTTGTATTTTAAAAAATATATAGATGTAAATCGCTATTTGTATTTTTATAAAATGGTAATTTATTCATTTACAATATCATAAGAGTTGTTTGTATTTATATATATATATATATAGAGAGAGAGAGAGAGAGGAGAGAGAGATGGTAGGGTTCTCATGGAAAGCTTTTGGACAACAAAGTAAGGATTGGAGAGCAAAAAAAAAAAGGGGGAATAACATCTTGGATTTTTTGACCAATTCCAATACGCTGTGGTAAGGGGGAACTGCTCCACCACGCGTTACCGTGTGGGTCCATGCAGATTATTTTTCTTCTTTTTTCTTTGTCCACCATAAGTATAATATTTTGTAAATATTAAAATATAATTTTTGAATCACATAATATAATATGATAAAATACAAGGAGCTTTTTTGAAATTTGACATAACTTTAAATACCCTTTGTTGTGAAATTATCAATACACCTAGTGTTTGATAAAATTATGTAAATTTTCGAAAGAAGCCTAGAAAAAGTTTTAAAAAACGGCAGAAGAGGTGAATTTTTTTTGTTGCCTTTTTCTAGTCTAAAAAATAATAAAAAATTTTAAAAATTAAGTAAAATTATTTCATCCACAACGACATTTTGCCAGTTCATCACAGAAAAGAGATGTAAACCTAACAGAGGTCTGCTAAGAAATAAGTTATTTGTTGGACGGACGTTAAAATCAAGAGATATTAATCAGGTAATTTCTCAAACAATAAGGGGGCATTTGTAATTATATCAAATTTTAAGAGAATTTATGGTAATTTATCTTAATATAGTACATGGATGAAAGAAGAAAATAATGTCATTAACTTGTAAGTATTAATCAAATAAAATAAAGTACATATTTGATGCAATACAAACAAAAATTATCATTGTAACAATATAAATGATCACGGCTTAAAAATACTATTAATTACAGTACAGAATTCATACAAAAACTTAGATTGTAATTATCACAATGTATTGATATTTGACACTATTTTTAGCTATGACTAAAATATTTTTCATGATTTTAAGCACCGATAATATTTTGAATTCACCTGCAGAAACAATTATCAATGACCGTTTTGGAGCGTAGTTGATTTTTTTTTAAAAAAAATATAAGAGCGATGAACTATTATTAATTGAAATAAATCGATTACAATCATTCATATTGAATATCAATATCTAACAAAGACCTTTACTACAACCATATCTTGATCTCTAAGATTGTGGGGCCTCTCAACTTTGCCAATTAAACTAGACCTCACTGGCGAGCATAATTAATTCTAACAAAAAATTATATTTCTTCTGGTGATAGAATTTACTAAAATATTTAGTTAATATTTAAATTTTCAATCTTCGTCGTCTCACATGCTAAAACAACTACAAGATGGCGCTTGACATATATGAAGTTAGGTATATTTCTTTCGCAGAAAAATTTAGCGACACCGGAAGTTAGTTTATTTGTCATGTTGTTATCAAGGTGGAATCGATTGTCCTAAATTGGACCAATACATTCATTACAGAATCATGAATAAGGTATAAAATTAAAAGTTTATATAATTTTTTATTTATCATTTTCAGTTCGAACTCTCTATAATTGTTAATAAAGAATTCTTGGAGGGAGTGGAAATATAATTTTCGAAATTTAATTAGGAAAAAAAGTAGAATTTTATATTTTTAAAGAGAAATTAAATGTAATTAATTCAAATTAAAAATGTATGTATAGATCTGATTTATTTTAGATCCGTTGGAAAAATGTTCGAAGCTGAAATTTGTATCTTCCTCTAAGAGATGATGTCCAAATCTCAGAATGTCAATAGGAAAGATTTTGAGTAACGTTTATATTTGAAAATGGCACAACACTACAAATGCAAAGACAGATGCATGCACACAGCTTTGTCTGCATGCTTCAACCAAAGACCATCAAGAGGGAAAATTCTAGTCAAAATTAGATTTGGCTAAATCAAAACTAATTATATAATACCGGGACCCAAGGTAGGTTGGTCTTCACTACTTTCGGGTTTCCTGAAGATCCCCAAGCATAATTTCATCCTATGGCTTGCGATTTTGAAAAAACTATCCACAGCTGATAAACCATGACTATCATACATAGGCGCCTGTATATTATGTGATGAGGGCGCAATGGAGACACATACTCATCTATTCTTTTGATGTCGTTATGCCAGAAGATGCCTGACAGCGATTCGACGGATTGTTCGGTTTGAATGGCCTAATAGAGAGTGGTCACGGGACGTTGAGTGGGCAGCAAGAAAATGACGAGGAAAGCATATCATTAACTTGGCTGATCGTGCACTCCTGGCTACTTGCATTTACCACAGTTGGAGGGAAGAAAATTTGAGACGCTTTGAGCATACGGAGTGATCACCGAATATCATAGCCACCATTATTGTGGAAGATATTAGACAGAGGTTTATCAGTATTAATTTATCTCGTTCTGTTACTTCATGTGTGTTATATAGATTATGACGTATCCCTTGGCCTGTCGAGGGAGAAACCACCAATTGAGCACTGTTGTACTGTACGATCTTGTTTTATTAATGAAACTTACATTTACCCAAAAAAACTAATTATATAATAATTAGGGGCAAATAACAATTTATTCCATGTGATATTTAAAATAAGCATATTATCCCCATATAAAAAAGTATAGCAATTTACGCCCCTGTACTTTTTAAAATGAAGCAATTTAACTTCCTATACAGGGAGGTAAATTGCTCCATTTTGAAAATCATAGGGAGGGGGGGTAAAATGATGTATTTTGAAAAATATAGGAAAGTAAATAGCTATTTATTTTTTCATAAAGGTAATTTGCTCAATTGTGATATCCAGGGGGTTGTTTGCATTTTTCCCGAGTAATTAATATAATATACTTATTATGTTTGGTATACAATTTATAAGAGTGATCTATCGTATGACAAGTGTAATGCACTTGCTATGTGATTAGTTTGGTTCAATCAAACTTAATTTGGGTAAAAAATTTCCCTCCGCAGAAAATTTTTCTTGAAATTTGTTCATGAAAGAACAATTCATAACAAATTAAAAATTACATATGTAAAATATGATTATTTCTAAGAAATATAGTCAAGTTATAATGGAGTTTGGTTAATTAATCACGGAGTTTAAATTTGAATTAAACATATATTCTGTCCTAGAATAATGTTTTGCCAACTGATTTAAAAATTTATTAAACTCGAATATATTTTAATACGAGCCATAATATTATGGAAAATTAAAGACAAGTATAGAGAATATTAATTAGAGATAAACAAAGTTGCAGAAAATTGAGAGAAATCAGATCCTTGAAAAACTGGTAAATCATTCCCTGATTTATCTCGAAATAAAAAATTATGAATATTCGAAATTTGTTGAAATGCTTTTGAAATGTATTCGCCTCTTATTTTATATTAATTATGAACATAAAGACAAAGGGGCAACTTAATTCATGGAATTCGCGAGCCTAAACGTTCACACATATATTCACCTGTTTATAGTGCTATAGACCATTGCTAGACTGCCACCAATGGTAGCGGCCTTTCTTGTTTAATCATCAATGTTAGACACTGCTAGAATTGGACGCGGATAAGCAATAATCCATTCAAGAAAATCAAGAATTAAAACTCGCAGGTTATTGATCTTCATAGTGTGTCTATCTTAAGATGTACAGTGCTGGTTCTATCATGTATATATAAGGTAGAAGAAGTAACTACCCTAACTAACCTTACAATCCAACTGATAAAACTGTCAAGGGAAAAGAAGAGAACCAAACGGATAGTGAAAATCGCATTTGCTGAAGCGATTTTATATGTAAGAGAAAAAAAGTTTGAAAAGAAAAAAAAAAAAGCGCGACACTATTTCTGCTTCTTCCTCAGCAGCCCTGAATCACTGTTGCCATTTCCAGCTTCTGTTTTTCTTGAGCTTGAAACTTCAGCAGCCCCCACGCAAGTTGGACTTGCGTTCATAGCAACCAAGCCCAAGTTGGAACATAGATGTAGAAATGCGTTCCCTGGTAGTGGCTTAGTGAAAAGGTTTGCAAGTTGTTGTTTTGACACCAGATAAGTAGGCAAAATGAGGCCTTCTTAGTATTTATCCCTTACAGCATGACAATCGATCTCCACATGCTTGGTTCTCTCGTGGAAAACTGGATTCTCTGTTATATGTATGTCAGCTTTATTGTCACAAAAGAAAGGAACTGGAGTCAGGACCTTAACACCTAAATCCTTAAGCAAATTGTTTACCCACACAATTTCACACACAGTTGTTGTCATGCTCTTGTATTCTGCTTCGACAAAGGATTTAGAAATTGTTGTCTATTTCTTTGTCTTCCAAGAGACCGGGCTTACTCCCATAAATATGCAGAGCCTGTTAGTGACCTCCTTGTTGCTTGGCATGCTGCCCAATCTGCATCAGAAAATGCTTTTAGTTCAAAATCATTATTAGCTGGAAAGAATAAACCTGAGGAAGAGTTCCCTTTAAGATATCTGATCAGGTGCATTGCTGCACTCCAGTGCTCTTGGCAGGGGCGTTGTACAAATTGGCTCAATTGCTGTGTTGCGTAGCAAATATACGGTCTTGTGAAACCAAGGTGCAGTAGCCTCCCTATGAGTCTCCTACACCTGGAAGGTTCCTGTATGGCTCCCCCAAGTTCTACGGAAAAATTCAAACAGTGGGGTGACAATAGACTTCCCTTCATGAAGTCCCACATCTTTGATAATGTCTTGTGCATACTTGTTGTGCGTTACAACCCGTCCCTGCTGCGATCTAGATAGTTCAAGGCCTAAGAAATACTTTGCTTCCCCTAAGTCCTCGACATTATCATCTTGATACCTTCTTACTTCCTGTATGTAATCCTTTATTGTTGCAGTCACTAAAATGTCATCTACATAAAAAAGGAGGGCCACAAACTGTGAATTAGTACCTTTTGTGAACAAGAAATAAGCATATTTCGACTGGATAAAGCCTAGTGCCTTTATCTTCTCAGTAAATTCATGATTCCATTGTCTCGAGGCCTACTTTAAGCCATACAGAGACTTCTTAAGTTTACACACCATTCCATCAGGGACCTTGTAACCTTCTGGGTAAATCATGTAAATTACCTCATCCGGGTTACCATGAAGGAAAGCGTTGTTGACATCTAGATGGTGTAAGAACCATCCTTTTGTTGTTGCAATAGCCAACAAAAGCCTCACAGTCATTGTCTTTGCTACTGGTGCGAAGCAATCATGTAATAACTGCATCTTGTGGTTGAGGTTGTGGCGATGGAGCAATCCTCTGCATCATTTCTAGAAATTGTTGCATAAAAGGGTTTATTTCTAGTTGTGGTGTATTTCTATTTTGGGCTTCTAACCCCTGATGTTCTGATGCATGATCATGACCCTACACAGACTCTAATGACTAAGTTGGGTCAGTAGTGTTTTCCCTTGACGCTTCCATCCTATATGAAATGCACACATGTACCTCATGTATAATATTACATTTCATCCCTAGGAAATCTAATCCCTGTTCTGATAACACCTAATGTAGCTCCCTCTATCGCTACTAGGGCTATATCTTCTCTAAACGCCATACTTAAAGTAACTCCTGTATCTAAATATATATGTGCACATAATCATGTAATTAATACGCACACGTAATTCCAATGTCATAATGGGCATAATCAACTCACAACATTATATATATACATATCAAACATCACAAGTAATCCTCATGCTTTTGCGTTCTCTCTATACAAACGAAATGTGATTTGTATTTTAACTGACAATGAGGAGAAAATTGCGTATTGGCCCGACCTGCATGAATGTAGCGTTTAGACCTAGCCTTCGATAGGAAAACACCTCAAGAACTATTCCTGAAAAAAAATATCAGCAGAGGAATGAACCTGCCACTTACTAAGTAAATAACCAGCCCTATCTATATATATATATCAAATATAGTCCAAACAAGATAAGTAGGCAACATGCGTAGAACATAGTTAATTAATTCCAACATAATCAGCTTTATTGCACCACATAGCTAACTCGCAATAAAACAATCAATTAAACTCCCCTTTTTCCTAGTTTGCTTACCAGAAGGTGATATCGTGTTTTACCCATCAACTCAATCTCACCGTTATATAAGTTCAAATGAATCGCCTTAACAGTCGGCTCATCAATCTCATTTCGCATCATAGCTCTTTCAATTCCCATCATAGCTGTTTTGTTTCGCATCATAGCTCTTTTATATCGCATCATAGTTTTTTACATACACATCTTTTTCATATTGCATCAAAGCTCTTTTTATTTTATTTCTTTCTCATATCGCATCGTAGCTCTTTTTATCTCATTTCACCTTACAGGCTTTTAACAACATCAAGGGGTATTCACATCACAATTGTATTCAATTTCCACCACTCCCTCATTTCCGCATATCATCATTCTTGTAAGCAACTAGTAACGTAAAAACATATATCTACATATTCTCATTTTCAGATACCCACAACACATCATACAACAAATATAATATGGCAATATATTTTCTCATTTCACGTACACCATATCGTCAATCAAGTTAAATCATCCACCACTCATATTTGTAGATAAATCAACTTCAGCATTAATTTATATAATAGTAATACCACAAATAAAGAAAACATATATAGATAATACTTATTATTTACTTACCTCGACCTTACAATGCTTTTATCTACTCAATCGATAATTGTCAATCTTTTCACCTTATCCCTGTGTCCTATAATAGGTTATACCATATCCAATTAATATATCAAGAATATTGTAATTTTTTTAAATTGAATATTAATTATTATTCGCACAATTTTTAATAATTTTTTAATATTTTATTTCTACCAAAATATAAATCTTCGCTCTAGTTCTTCTTAATAACTAGACACTCTAGGCTTCAAAAAAATAATTATAATTTATCATTTAATTCGTAGGGAATCATTTAACAAAACCCTTTATATATTTATGACTATCGTTTTTAATAACATTTCTAAATTAGGTTATCATTAAAGACCTCATTTTTCCTCTTTAATAACATAATATTTCTTAAATATAATTTTCGAAATATTTCTATGAATTTCCTGTCAATCCCTCGCTACTATATAATTTAATTAAACAATAATACGTAGAATTGCGTATTTGGTTAATAATTCCGATGGAATTGTATAAATTAACTATAGTAATAATTAAATCTAACAAATTTAATAATTCAATTAACCAATGATATCATTTTTATATTCGATGTAATATTCAATTCGACACTAATTAAATAGTCAAACTTGTAAAATATTCTGATTAAATAGTATATCGCTCAATAGAAATAATATTTAATAAATAGACTAATTAAGTAATATAATTATATAAATTAATATAAATTAAAATGCAATTTTCGTATCTCTGTTTATTTTTTTCGCGAGAGAAAATTGCAATTTTAATGTGTTGTGGGTGTGGGTGTGTGTGTTGTGTACAAGTGAAAAAGGGAAAGAGAGTGACGCGGTGGGGGTTGGTGGCCCACTAGCCAACTCTCAACTCTACTTCCTCTTTATATATATATATACTGTTATTATTATTTTCTTTATTTAATTAGATTTTTTTTAAAATACCCATTACGCATTTTTAAATTTTCTTACTTAATATAAGTTACCCAAAATATTATAATGTACTTCAATTTAATCTGTTCAAGTTTTATTATATTCCAATTATGATTTATAATTTATTTACTAATTAACTAAGTTTCATAAAGATTTATCAATTAATCCTACAATTGTGTGTTATAATCTTTGGGGCGTCACACGGTAGACGGAAGGACCGTACCCGTATGGTCTTTGGAGCCTAAATGTTCACAGAAAAATTCACCAAGTATCTACTACCATGGACCTTTGCTAGACGGCCACCCATGGCGACGGGCATTCTTGATTAAGGGTTAATCAAGAAATATTAATTAATAATAGTGTTGGACACTAGCCCAAATCTAGTTGAAAGGTGAATCTAAAGAGTCACACACAAATCACCGAAAAAAAACAAGGAATTAATTTGAAATTAATTCTATAAGATGTAAGTAATTGGATTACACGCACATGGGGGTCCATTGGATGGATAACCCAAGTTTAAATTAATTGGATTAATTTAAATTGAGTTTCTTTTATTTAATTAATTAATTGGATTCTATTAATTAATAAGAGACAATTTGGGCTTGAGTATTTAATTGGATTAAATACCTAATAGGCTCAATTAAATAAATTTTATTAAATTGGATTTAATTAAAATTCATTAGGCCTTGAATTTATTTTACATAATCTTACTACTGTTCAGTAGTCCATTTTGAATCTATTCAGTGATAACATTACCTTCTTCTAATATATACTTTCTTACAATGGATTATCACGAGAAAATATTTGTTATACAACAATTAATTCTAAGGGGATATTTTTAATTTTTAAACAACAAGAAATATTTATAATTATAAAAAAATCTTTAAAATTACATTGTAATTTTTGGGTAATATGTACTTGCACAAAATAAGTGTCAAAATTAACTATAATTGAGTATGATGCACTAGAAAAAATATGATTTTCCGCAACGGTTAATTACTATAGCCAAAATAAAAAAAATCATGGCAAATACAAATCAACCATGGTTTCGCAATTGCTATCGACCGTTGTTTCTGAAAGTGTAGCCAAAATATTAGTTATGGCCAAAACCATGACAAATGTTTATGTTATGACTAAAAACCATGGCACACATTGATTGATAATAATAAATATTTAGTTTTTTACTTTAAATTGTTTAGAAATACTTTAATTTTATTTAATAATAATTCATAGTATTGATTTATCATAATTTTTATACCGTTTACATATATAATGTAGCGAAATAAACTCAATTTTATGAAATCACAAGATGAATCAATTGTAAAGTGGATGTTTCTCATCATTAATGGTGCATTGGTATGATGCCTCGAAATCTTGTGTATGATTGAAGATATCTTTTTTTATAAGCTGGGCCCCATACAATTCCCACAAATATTTGCTACCTTGGGGATGAAGGCGCCAAATTAAAGAGTAACAAGGGATAAATTACTGAAAGATCAAAATACCCCTCGTTAAGGATAAAAAGGACATTCATACTATAAATTCGCTCCCAGCCAAAATCACGTGGGAAGATGGAAACCCGCATGCGTAATTTGTTGCCAGGCTCGCGGATTTCCGCCCACCACGGGATCCAAACGCTTGGATAGCGATAAACCGTCCGATTGAAAGACTGAAGTTCATGATTATAACACATAGCAGCTTCCCATAATCGATTTTAGCCCTATAAATACATCGTGTCTGACTGGTTACAGGTAACTTCACTTTTATCAATATACTTAACTTACTTTAAGCTCGCATTTACACATCTCGACCAGGAACTAACTTGAACGTCGGAGTGTCTTCGTCGGGGACGAACCCGACTAGTTTGACGTATTTTGTTTATCCTCAGAAATTATCAAGAATTTGGGACAACGACGTAGCACGATTGAAATCGCAGATCAAGGTCACATCATTTGGGCCCGATCAAGTAGATATATCAAATAATGGGAAATATTTCATATCAACACAATACAAGTGAAATTCACTGTTGATATGACATGATTCAAATTACAGTGTTTTTTTTTTTTTCTTTTTTCATTTTCTCAACCCATTCATATTGGATAATTTTGTGTTAATACTACAATAAAATATAATATTAAACATACGATATCAAATAAAAATTTTAAAATTATCTTTAAAATATATACAAATGACAATCATTTGATTCTGTCGTTATATAATCATTAGTGATAAATATTATATATATAATTAATTATGTATCTATAGTAACAACTTAATCATAAGTCAAATAGTAATAATTGATGAATATTAATTGTCACTATAAATTGTCATGAATTGTTTCAAGTGATAATTTTTAATGCACATTATTTTTTCACTTATTCTTGCTAATTAAAATTGTTAAATTAAAAACAATTTTTACTATTTAAATTTTAAAATTTATTATTGTGGCAGAATAAAAATTATTTTCACTAAACATATATATAATTAGTGATAAAATAAAATTATCGCTTATTCTCCTAATTATCTATTTTTTTTTTTTTTTGGTAATGTAATTTACCATTTCACATAGACTTAAGTGTTGAATTATATTTCAAATATTAAATCATGAAATTTTTTTTAAAATTCAAACCTAAAACTAAACAAATTACAAATAAAAGGGGTGTGCACTAGTTCTTGAAAATAGCTTACTTTTGAGGTATTATTTAATATAAAAAAATATATATTATGATTATAGATTAAAATAAATAAAGTAATGAATGGGATCCAGCAACTTATATTAATGAAAAAAGAATACTAATCGACAAGGGATTGGATTGGTTGATTCATGATGCAATTTATATTTATATTTGAGACAGAGTTCCAAGTATTCAAATTTAATATTGGGATAACAACTTCATTTGGATAAGTATAAATAATATTAATTAATTTAGTAGTAATTATTTAATAAAAATACAAAATGTATATATACATTAAATTATTAAAATATTTATACATAATTTTAAATTGTTACTAAAATTAATAAAAAAAGAGAAAAGTATTATTTTAGTCCGCTAAATATGCCTAATTTTAATTTTAATTCGATAACTATGTCCATTTTTGTTTAGGTCCAATAACTTACGAAATTGCTTACTTTTAGTCCTCTGGCAGATTTTCGGACAATTTTACCCCTATGAGTGCATATGGACTAAAACTACCTTTCAAAAGTTGCATAGGAGTAAAATTCTCAGAAAATCTGTCAGATGACTAAAAGTAAGCAATTTCGTAAGTTACTGAACCTAAACAAAAATGGACATAGTTATCGGACTAAAATTAAAATTAGGCATAGTTAGCGGACTAAAATAATACTTTTTCCATAAAAAATAACAAAGTTATTTTTGTAAAAATGGTTGATCTCATTATATATAAAAAAAATTAAAAGATATTTTTTTGAACAAAGTACAAAAATAGTGATTGATCTTATAATTATATATACTATAATAACAATCAAAATAGTTAAAACTGTTCAATCATCATCATCATCACCATCATCATTATTATTATTAGTATTATCTTTAGATTAATTCATAATAATCATCAAATTTTGACATAAATTTCTATGTAATAAAATAGATTGCATACTATGTATGTTGGTATAAATATATGCTCAGAAATATATATAACAAATGATAAGAAATTGTGAGAACTTCTTAATTTGAAAAAATTGTAAATGGATATTGAAATCTAATATAAAATTTATATGCATCATATTAAATAATTACTCTAAAAAATATTGAAATTTACTAACTTGTTGATTAAACTTATTTTGTAATAGATATTGAATATATAAATAAAAGTACAATAGTTCATTATTATTTAAAATTAAAATATATGATATTGATTAATAATTATAATGTATGGTTAACTTTGAGTATAAAATTGATATAATATTAAATATGGAGTTAAATATATAAAAAAGTTAAAAATAAAATATATATATAAAAAAAAAAAAAAAACTCGTGAGCTTATAATAAAATATTTTGAGCTCTAAGCTTGAGCTTGTTAGAAACTCGAGTTGGCTCGAGTCAAGTCGAATCGAGCTGGCTAGCCACCCCTATTGGATATCGTGGGTTTGAGTCTCAGTGATCTGTGAGTATTTGTCTTATTTTTATTAATTTTTAATTACGTTGATCAAATCGATATGACCAATTTATTAAAATATTACTATAATTATATTTTAAAAAAAGAAAAAAAATACATAAAACGAGGAATGGAATCCAGCATGTAAATTTATCCGCTTTCACTGTAAAGATGGAGAATGTGACAAAACTTTATGAATTAGTGCATATCTGGAGCCATCAATTCTTGATATCCAAACAGCTGAAGCCGTGTTCCTGCACGAACCAGAAAGAGAGAGTTGCAGTACAGCTGCCTAATATCAACATCTTTGTGTCCCCACACAAAAACCTTAAACCCTCCAAACAATGATTTTTATTTTATTATTATAAGAAAATTTATGTTTTCTTCAAACTTGAAAATACAGTGCCAAAATTGACAAAAAAAAAAAAAAAGGAAAATAGACTGTGTAATAAATCTTCAAACTCAATAAGAAGCTTAAAATTATTATGGGAAAAAAAGTAGAAAAGATTTACGAAAATAGATTCAAGAAATTGTTGACAAGAGTTTTATTTGAAATTTTATTTTATTTACTTTATCTTCCCTTATTAAATTTAAAATAATTATTTAACAAATTAGATTATTGAGTCATTCCAAAATCAAAAAATAAAAAGACATTTCTTCACATTCCTTGAGGAAAAAGCTAGTCATAGAAACTTTTTTCCAATGGAGTTTCGCCATACCTAGATCAATGACGATAAGTGTCATTTACTTGATGCTTATAGATCTCCAAGAATATCCTAAGATTATTGAAGGACTATCCCAACAAAATAGAGGTTAGCACTCCAATGTTTAAGTCAATAATGATTTAATAAGCACTAAAATAGAAAACTTGAAATAAAGAGATAATAATGGTGAGATATAATTAAGAATGTGGAATATTCATGTGGAATGCAAATATAAGCTTAGAATAGCTAAAAAACTGAGAGAGAACAGTGCAAGAAATAAGAGTTTGAGTATGAGAATGATGTTACCAAAAGCCTGCACAAGATCTCTATTTACAGGTTTGTACAGAGTTAGATACGGGCTCAATTACTGAGTTTCATACTCCATTCGAAAGCTCTTTGTGTTGGTTGTCATACGCAACAATCCATTAGTGATTTGAATAAGTATTGGCTAAGATACGTGAGTTGGACTAAACCTTGCCAAATTTGCCTACAATTTCGAGAATTAGTTATTCAGAGATTTTTCATCTTGTTTATCACCGATTTACTTGAAACCAGCTGGAGATATTTTAATATGATTTTGTACAAATGTGTTGGCAAGATATATGACATGTCCTCCCAGCTGTACATTCTTAGCCTGCCAGTTCAGGAAAGTAGCAAGTGGGCCTGTTGGACTTTCTTCCCTACTGATGGGCTTTATCCTTCCTGTTGATGATCCAGTTGAGCTCTTAGCCGGCTGGGCTAGTATTCAGATGTCGTACTAGTGGGATTGCAATGACGAGTCAATGTTCAAACTCGTCAAGTCACAAGCGGGGAGGTTTCTGCAGAAGCAGCTCGCTGATGCTTGGAACCAGTTGGTTCAACTACTGTGGCTGACTGAGGAGATATGGCGCCAGCTCCTAGAGTTCTAGTCGATCCCAAAATTCTAGGCAAAGTTGGCCAAAAATATGGTCAGTCAGGCAGCCAACTCGGAAGTAGCTGCGATCATCTATCGCGAGGGGTTTATATCCGTTGGGCCGCACAAGGAGGATGGTAAGAATTTCAACGCATGTTTGACATTTTATTTAATTTTTTATATTTCTAATCATTTTCATATTCATTTTTTAAGAGGAGACACAACTCGAACACTCCGTCACTTAGATGGAGGTGTGCGAGAAGGTTTACAAAAACACAAAGGATGGCTAGTGGAGCGGCCAGAGGGTGGAGGATGTCGCGGTAAGTAATTAAAAATTTATATCATTTATTCTTTTAATCTAATTATTTAACATGTCTGCAAAAGATATTCTTGAGGGTGATGGAGGAACGCCACAGACAACATAACAGTAATGAAGAGCCTCTATTTTCCTCTCAAGGCTCCATGGGCTCGGACGAGCAGCATGTCTAGATGTCAGCAGCGCGTGGTCGGAAGAGGGACCGAGCATTCAGTCTCAGCTTCGAGGCCTACCACTGGATTGCTAGACCATCACAGGCGACCCATTCGATTGCTTCCTCACCCTCGCCACCACATTCGCAGCGCCCCGACATAGATGATCTTGTATTGGCACTCGAGCGCTACATCAGAAGCATCGATTCCAACTGGCCCGATTATCTAATGCACGAGGCTCCAATTGATTCCCCCGCCACCCAACGGCGACGACAACGATGACGAACAGGCGGTCGCTGGGGATAATAATTTAGATTAGTTTTTTTCTGTATTTTGTAAAAATATAATTTTATAATAATATTTTAATAATTATAATTAAATATTTTTTATATTATGTGTTTTTATATAAATTTTATAAAAAATATTAAAATATATTAAATAAAATAAATATTAAAATGTATTAAATAAAATAAATATTAAAATATATTAAATAAAATAAATATTAAATGTATTAAATAAATTTAAATAAAATTATATAATATTAAAATATATTACAAAAATAATAATTTTGTAACAAAGAATGTGCCAAAAAGGCTTTTGTAGTACACCAGTAAAAGATAAAAACGACTGAGTGTTACAAAGAATGTGCCAAAAACAGTTATCAATTAGAAAATAGGTTGTTTCAAAGAACGTTATAAAAGTAGTATTAAAAAAGCAATTACAAATGCAGTGCGAAAAACAGATACAAATATAATACAAAACAATTATGAAGAGTATTACAAAAATCATTCCAAATATCTGGCAAATCATACTTAAATATGTTGCAAAGGCTGTTAGAATAACAATTATATCAAATCCAACCGAGCCGTTACAAAAGCGGTTCCAAATTTTATATATTTTTTTAATGTCATTAGGTTTGTAACGGCTACAATCAGCCGCCACAAAATCACTACAAATTGTAACAGTTTTTTGCCAAAATGTTACAAATACTTCATAAGATCTCATTTAGCCACTGTAGGCATTTCCATTACAAATTAATCTAAAAGCCGCTTCAAAATTCGTTCCAATAAAATAATTTTTTTTTGTAGTAAACTAACCTATACAAATTACTTTACTATGAATACTGTGGGTATTCAAATCTTTATTATTTTTTTTATCTTTTACTATCAGCCGCATTTTCTTTCTTTCCTTTTTTGCTTTCTTATTAAGTCAATATTTTACATCATTCCTTTTCCCCCATTTACATTGGGTAATAGATGTAGTTGTTGGCAAAAACATGTACAAAAATGAGTAATTAACTAATATTTGTTCCCTTGTGTAGTAGACTAACTGTTAAAATAAATAAAAGCATGTAATTATATATTGATAAATTAGTAATCATCATATGCTTTTTCATATATATAACATGAAGTCTTGAGCCACCAACAAAGACCTAATCACCATCATAATGTTCCATGAATCTGAAACAATTCATGGTTAAGCATGGGAGAAATGATTTATTTTTTGTTGGATTAATGTGGGTCTAATTTTGTTTGCTGATTACTTCTTACTCTATTTTTTAATTATTTATTATTTTTAATCATTATGTATAATTTATAAAGTCTTAGGATGTCCATATTGTCTCGACTCGTTGTTTACTTATGAAAAAAATACGATAATATTATAATTTTACTAGATTTTGAAAATTAAGTTAAGTGCTACATTTTATCCCATGAGAAAATATTAACGAACCTAACAATCCATTAAAACCCAAATATTAAAGCATAGAATTTTATGAATTTTTAAAAAAGAAGCCCATTATTATGTGTTCTTTTTACCTATTAATTAAGATAATAGCATTTAACCCTCTAAAGAAAATGCTTAAGGATGTAAGTGAAAAAATAATTAAAATATACTCTCAATTTGAATAGACCTAAATTTTTTAAATATTTAAAAAAAGATTAACGGTTTTTTATTATTTTGTTTGTAGAAGTAGTTGTAAAGTTTGTAAAGTCGGTTTGTGGAGACGTAATGATACCATATAATTTTGTAATTAGGATAGTATTTTTGGTTAATTATTTTGAGAAAGAGAAAGTATTAATGCTACGGGAGACCGTGTTACAATTTTACAATCTCAAGATGATTTTTGTTTGGGTAATTACATTCACACTTTTTATCTACGGTATGTCTACATAAAGTATTCTCATTTTTATATAATTATAGAATTATCATTGATAAGCAAAAAATAGAGATAACTTGTATAATGATGTTGATATTTTTGAAAAATGTATATATAATTTTTCAGAAAACAATGGTAGTTTGGGTAAATGATATTGACATTTCTGATAAAAAGATATGTATTTATCCAAAAGATAAGGGTGATTTGTGTAAAATAAACAGATAATAGATCAAAGGTATAAATATGAAATTATTTGAAAAATCACTGTGGCCACAGGTTCAAAAAGCGTGAACGCATTTTCAAGTGCATAGGAAATACCACTGTCACATGCTGACAAGGGATGAATCCTCTTGTTGAAACCCACTTTCCTCACTATGACACAATCACCTCTCACTAGATCCAAGATACAATGGTCGTGTATACATAATTGTCGTGGTTCCTCAAGTATGAGAAATACTACCATACTACTGAAGCCTGAGAACTCTAGTCATTCCGACCAAACCTCCAAGACTTCCATATGATGATCCTAACAAGTTAGTTCAGTCAGTTTGGCACATAGTCAACCAACCCCATTAAGATCATCTAGACATCTAGCCATTTGTTGTTGATAAAATACAATAGTCATCCAATGAGTATGGTGCTTAGTGAAAATCTGCGTAGGACACTCGATACCCCATCTCGAGGTTTTCGAATTGGAATGTTCTAGACTCAATCCTCATTAGTTGATTTCATAACTGTCATCCAATGCACGGTCCAAATGCATGGGCTATCAAATGGCCTGTGAGCTTTTTTGTGATACTAACAGATTTTAACATAATTAAATGAGCACAATAAAGATAAATCCATGAAATGTACTGATTCCTATTCATTGAATAATATTACATTACATCGAGTTATTTTAAATAGATTATATAAAGGCTAATCCTATAGGATTTCTGATCACCTATTCTAAGAATCTCCAACTTGACCTAAAGTCAATTATCCATCAACCTCAAGCCCATCCTATCAAGATGCAGAGTATGAGCAATTTGTAACACTGGCTTAGTCAGTGGATTTGCTATGTTTTCTGCACCTCTGCTCACCATATCTCTAAACAGATGGTATCTAAAGAATGGTGATTTTAGGTCTTGTTTCCTTTGCCTATGTTATTGCCCCATTGTTATCACAAAAGATAACTACCAGCTCAGCAATGTTAGGTCCTACACCCAACTCTTAGATGTAGTTTTTCATCAAAACCGCCTTCTTTGCTACTTCTAAAGCAACTATGTATTAAGCTTCTATGGTGGAATCCACTGTGGTAGCCTGCTTGGAACTTTTTCAAGCAACCATACTATCATTCAACTTGAATACATAACCTGATTTAGACTTGGTATTATCATTGTCCAATTGGAAGGTAGCATCGCTGTAGCCTTCTACTATCAACACCAATGTAGACCAAGAACATATGTTTAGTCCTTCTCAGGTACTTAAGTATGATCTTAATTTCACTCTAGTGTGCTTCCCCAGCATACGTCTAATATCTGCTTGTTACGCTCAAAGCGAATGCAATATCAGGCCTAGTGCACTAGACAAACATATTGAATGTTGTCTACAACTAAAGCATAGGGGATGTCCAACATTGCTTAAGCTTCTAATCAATCTTGAGAGACTGCTTCTTGGATAGCTAATTCCATGCCTCATAGGAAGGAACCTTCGTGTTCTCCATCTTAAATCTCTTCAATGCCTTCTCAATGTATGAGGATTGGTCAATCCCACATCCTTCTTGATCTATCCCAATAGATCTTGATGCCAAGGATGTAGGAAGTTTCACACATATCCTTCATGAAAACTTAAGTGGACAACTAAATTTTAGTGCCACCTAACATATTAGCACCATTCTCAATGAGCAAGATATTAGAGTAGGTTAGCAGAAAGCCTTCTACTATTCGTTAATTTTTATTAAGGTAATAATATTCAGATGAATAGAGTAAGTATTTATAATAGGCTCATGTGTTTGTTGTGCTTATTATTTGCATTGAATTGTATTCAATATCACTACAAATGCTCACAGATCGAAAGGTTAAACCCATGGAGTTGGATTGCGCATAGGTTGGCAGCGACGAAGCCAACTTCTAAGGGTCCGTTTGAAATGTTTCAAGACGAGGATCTCGAGACTGGTACCAAGTCCTATAGAAACTTGCACTAAGTATTGCAATATCGTATTTCATCGGCGGGAGACATAGGTCGTCTATGAAATTTTAGTAGGTTGGTTGGCAAGGCAGTCGACTGACTCAAGTGACTCAAGGGAATCGTCATATTTTTGCCTTGAAGGCTTGGCCTGTGTGATCAAAATTTTCAATTTCGATAGTACGGGATTAGTCCTCGAACTTGAGTAATCATGGCAGTCTGCATATGAAGAGTGTATCTTGGATCTAGTAAGAGGTAACTGTATCATGAGATATGGTCATTATAAGTTTTTTTCATTGCAGTTGGAGTATGTAGCGTGGATAGTGGATTACAAGTAACAAATTGTTTTATTCATTATGTGACAGTGAGATCTCCTATGCGCTCTAAGATGGTTTAAACTCTCAAAGTTTTTTGCCAAAGCCATTGATCTATCAAGAATGAGTTTCCTAGATCAGATCAATAGAGTAAATACATCTCAAATATCAATCATATTTCTCTTGTCAAGGATGGGAACTGACTCCTAATTTCATGGGACAAAGACAAGAAATGGTTGACAGTACGATTTTACCCATATGGAAAGCGGCCTAAATTTTCACACCAATATTCACCTAGTCTCTAATACCATGGCCCATTATTAAACAGCCACCCATGATAACGAACATTTCTTGTTATGGGATAATCGAAAATAATTAATTTAATTAATTTTTTGATCATAAGCCCAAGTCTAATTGAGGATGAATCTAAACGGTTACACACAAATTATTTCGAAAGTGATGGAATTATCAGAAATAATTTTAGAAGAAGAGAACTATTTTAATTGAATTAAATTAATTAATGGAGGAAAAAAATAATTGGATCATTTATTTGGGATAATCCTTAGGATGAATAGTCCAAGAATTCAATTGATTGGATTAACTAAATTTTTGGGTTAACTTTTTAAATTAATTGAATTAATTTAAAATAGGATTGAGATAGTTAATTAATGGATTGT
Organism: Sesamum indicum; assembly: GCF_026168435.1. Taxonomy (NCBI): domain Eukaryota; kingdom Viridiplantae; phylum Streptophyta; class Magnoliopsida; order Lamiales; family Pedaliaceae; genus Sesamum; species Sesamum indicum. The sequence goes on along the minus strand of NC_142660.1, from coordinate 18,095,626 downwards.
GTTCTTTAACTAATTAGTAAATGGACTTGTCTAATTAATGGATTGGATTAATGGAGGTGGGCTAGGAATTATTTAGTTGGACTGATTAATCATTTGGGCTTGATTAGTAAATCGGACTTCTTAATTGAGTGTATTTGGTCATATATATTTATTTAATTGAATTAAATATTTACATAAATCTTCTATTGAGTGTTTATTTAATTGAATTAAAAAATAAATTCATTAAATTAAGAATTGAGTTTGATTAATTTACTAAAAAATTAAAATAAATCCAATTCAAATATACTAAAATCCTAGCCACAACTTCGTCTCAAGCAAATAAAATGAAAGGTATAGATGGATTGTGATTTGTTTTGAAGTGAAGGTGTATGTGTGTGTGTGTGGTTGAATATAGGGGAATTAGATTCTCAAAATTGAGCCACCACTTCTTCATTCAAAACAAACCCACGGATTGTGCACACACTAGAAGTGTAAATGTGTGTAGAGCTCTCTCAAACAAATCTCTCTCCATGAGCCTACCTCCCGGTTTTTCCCTCAAGGAAAATTCTGAAAATTCCCTTCTCCTCTATTTTATTAGTTTTCTTGAATGAGATTTATGTGGAGAATAAGGAAAGAAATCAGAATACACTACTTAATAGTATATTTTGGAAATTCATTTCTTCTATAGATTTAATTCATTACACACACACCCCCACACACACACACCCCAAACACACACACGCACACAATAAACACACACACCCCACGCACACACACACACACCCCCACACACACACACCGCGTGCGCGCACACACATACACACACACTCAAGAGAAAAGACGCACAGACACCCCCTCCCCACACACACACCCCCCACTCACATAATAAACACACACACCCCAAGCACGCACACACACACACCCCACACCCACACACACACACACGCACACACATCGCCCACGCACACATACAACCACACCCCACACACACCCCACACACACACAATAAACACACACACCCCACGCACACACACACACATATACACACAAACACACTCAGTCCCACCCCTTATCGCCAGTATCTCCTACACCGCCACCCTCTCCCCTTCTTGTTATCAGCACCTGCCCTCTCTCCCCACGTATCAGCGGCCGAGTGCTTGAAGAGGATGTGCGGGTGGTTAGAGGATGCCAATTGGGCACGTGGGTGCACAAACGGCCTTCGAGCAGAGACTCTTATCGATTGAAGATTGCAATAGTGTTCAAATAGAAATTTTCTTGATGTGTGAGGGTTCTATGGCGTCAATTGTGGCTTCATATGCGGGACTCCTCACTTCTGCCTCAGCCTCCCCCAACAGATTGTCCAGTTCTCCTTCTGCAAGATATTACAAGAGATCAAGGTAAAGCCAGAAAGAAGTATGAGTCGAAGGCGAAGAAGAAAACTAACCTGAGTATTGGGGGAGAACTCCCTCTCCTTAGATGGAAGGTTCTGCAACAGGATGAGGAGCGTTGTATAAGGCAGTGGCGAGATCAAGGAAGGAGGGCTCCTCTCCTGCAGGGGGATACCCTTGAGCTTGGAACTGCTCTTCACAGGCCGAGAAGTTGTACTCAAAGAAAGGACCCGTTATCTTAGCTACCTCCTGCTGGTACTCCATACCCCTTGAACTCCTTCAAGTGGCTCTCTCGGTAGGCCTCTAAGTAGTTCTTGCCGTCCTCATAATGAAAAAGTCCATCACTGCATTTCCACTGCTTTCTTCAAGGCACCCTCGTGACTAGCCACCTCCATCCTGAGCTGCCTCACCTCCCTCTCTAACTGTTGACAGGGGCTCGTTACCTCCTTCTGAACTTCCCTCAGCTTAGCATTTTCATTCCCTAAATGCTCTAGCCTATCCTCCAATTTGCGCTTCTGGGTGTCATTCGAGGGAATAGGAGGTGTTCTATGAGACGGGGAGAAGAGTTCTTCATAAACCGAGGCAACCTACAGAAAACATAAATTTTAAGAAGAAGATGCACAGGCAAACGGCACCAAACATAGGTAGGAAGGTACCTTGAAGATATAGAAGGCCCCCATCTCCTCTAGTTCTTCCCTGGAGAAAGGACATAATAACTGCTTATCCCCAGAAGACAAAGCCCCTCTCCTCAAGTCCACCACCAAAGATGCTTTTCCCTTGTCCTGTTCGAGCAGGTGGCAACTGCGGAGGCAGGCAGAAGGTGAGCTGGAAGACCGAGGAGGAGTATCCACTTCCTCCTTGGAGGAAGCGTAAGAGGGGGCATGGAAGTACGAGAAGGAGGTACTCCCGTATGAGGCTTTATGGAGGAGCTCCCCGCCACGGGACTAGGAGAGAAGTAGGAGGAAGGGTGCTTATCCCTTCAGTCGTTGGAAGTGCGGGCCCCCTTGGAAGACTTAGGAGAAGGGGTCCCTCCAAAACGACCCCCCATCACATGATCCCCGCATCAGCTTACTAAACGTTATGTTCTATGCATAGAGGTGAACAAGAAAGATCAACATTCCCAGAAAACATAAAAAATGGGAGGTAAAAACAGGCAAATACTAAAAAGAAATACCCAAGGAATCCCCCAAGGGCTCTGCTACAACAACCAGCTCGAAATGCCCCAACAACCTCTCGTCAATCAAAGACCGGCAATCATAAGGGGAAACATTCAACTTTTCCAGCAAGTAGGACAAGGTCGCTGTCCTTGACCCCACACGCGTAGGAGGAGGAGCCTCAAAGATCTATTGCCTTAGAAAAGACCAAGCATGAGGAGGATGAACAAAGAAATAACTGATTTTTCAATATTTTGGAGCATGATGGAGGTGCAAGAAGGATAAGCCTGGGCGGGGGACGAAGTAGAAGAACCCCTTCTCAGCTTTCTTAAGGCGATAACACTTAGCAACCACATGAGCAGTTACAGGGTAACCATGAAAATGAAGGACCATAAAGAACCCGGTCAAAAATTTAAAGAATTGGAACCAATTAATTCAAAGGAACTTGGAAAATATGGGAAACATCAGAATAAAAAAAGGGGGAAAAGGAAGCAAAGGCTGACCTCAGTTGGGCGGCAAATAGCATAAATAGATGGGGGGAGGGAAGAAATGATGACTCATAGGAGAATGGGTATATACAACAAACTCAGACGGAAAGTGACACTCCTGGAGGAGGTCTGCAGGATTAAGACCCCCAGTCCGTTGGCGACTGAGGAACCTTCTCCTCCTCCCCCTCCTCCGTTGGAGGAACTTCCCCTGGGGGGGACCCAGAAGGTTCACCTGCAAAAGAGGACCCCGGCGTCTAGGCCTCCTCTGGTGGAGACCTCATCCTCTTCTCTCAGGGGAAGAACCCTCCTCATCAGTATCCTCATCTATCAAGCGACAAGCGACTGTCATGGCCTATCTTAAGCTTCTCTTCAAACCCCTACCAAAACACGGTGGGGCAAGGTCCGCCCTCTCTGAGGTGGCCTCTGAGGGATCATCGCTCAAGAAGGTCTCCTTAAGAAAACGCACAGATTCACTAGACGAAGACATCTTTCAGAAAGAACGAAGAAACTCTAAAAAGAAAAGGAGGAAGAGATACTTACAGAGAAAAATGAAGGGTGGAGGGAGACCCTGGTGCTTTGAAGAGGAACTTTTTGAGGGAGCAGAAGAGGAACTCGAGAGGTTGCTGAGGAAAGGGTTTTTAGCCCACGTCTTTGATAAGTGTTATACTAAAGAGCAGTTACCAAGCGCGTGGAAGGAAGGCCACCGAACGTGCGTGTTGTGAAGGACGCGCCCTTTCGTCATCATTAAAGCCTTCAAGTCAGCCTGCCAAATAGTTGTTGCCTCATTCCCCAATAAGACGAAGGTTGCAGCAGCTAGTTAGATGGACAGACACCATGTTAAAATAGGTAGGTCCTTCCATCCGAAAGATACAAAGACCTCTCATTTAGAGGTAGCCTCCTTCATTATGAACGTAGGCGGGACCCTCCATCCGATGAAACAGAGAATCCTACTCTAAGGATTTAGGAGGCTTCCTTCTTCCTTAGAGTGGCAGGGATTGAATGATGGTTATGGCCCAAGAAGAAACACTAGGCCCAACTCAAGCCCACAAGCACAGGATTATTGCGTTTGGCCCATAAAGGGAGCCTGCCTACTCAAGATCAGCCCAAGAGGAAGGCTCAGCCGAAGGAAGAGCCCCCGCCCTGAAAATTGTCCAAGGATGAGACTCATGAGCTCGGTCCAAGTGGAAGGCCTCGCTTGAAGGTCTGCTGCTCCTTTCCAAGTCTAGCCCGAGTGAAGAAGCTGTCCTCCAGAAGTCGGACTCCTCACCCTAAGAGGACTCCTCGTGAAGCAAGAGTCCTCACAAAGTAGGAGTCCCCCCTCACCCGAAGACTTGCTGCTGAAGAAGTAGATACAAAGGCAGCTTTATCCCGCTTTCACCTTCGAGGACTCTTGCCATAAAGAGACTCCTCTATAAATACAAAGGGCTCCTCTCAGCGGACCACCTGCCACTTTCAAAGAATTATTCCGCTGCTACATTTCTATTCTGGTATTCATATTCTCACTCACGAAATTCTCATTTCTTTCACGATTTCTCATTATAATTTGTTTTTTTATTTATCTATTCTTAAATTCGGAACTAACTTAAGTATCGGAGTGCTAACTTTTTGTTTTGCAGGTCCTCTTTCACAAGAGCTTTCACTCAATTAACCCAAATCCAACCTCAAGATCCAAGAACTTTGGACCTGTGCTAAAATTGCACGCATCAACAAATACCCCTAATAAAATACCTCAGTAATAAACTGCCACAAAGAAATATTTATGTTTTCAAGGAGTAGAAAACAAACATCAAGAAGCCTTATTGTAATTTGCCTTAACTTTATATATACTGCATAAGCATAGAGATGAATGCAAAATATAAATTTAATGGGCTAAGGGAAAATTGACTATCTGCTTATCATATCATTTATTTAATTTAGAATTTATTAGATTTATACCCCTTTTAAAAATATAAAATTATACCTTCTCTAAACAAAAATAAAATTCTACTTACACACTCTTCAAAAGAATTTCATTGACACCTGACCCTAGGAAGGGACGAAAAATATTCACGTTAACAAATAAATTATATAATTTTTTAATTTTGCCCCATATTTAACATTCTTTTATTTTTATATTTTAAGAGGATAAATATAATATATATATATATATGGAGTAAGGTTATTATTATTATTTATTTTTTCTTTATAAATATAAAATTATTACATGGGAATGTTAAATTAGTGGTAAATTAAAAAATTTTCTTATTGTTTTGCTAACATCAATATTGTTCGTGTATACCCTAACGAGAAAGGATGTCAGGCGTAAACAATGAATTTTCAAATAGGGTGCAGATATAACCTTGAAATTTTTTTAGAAAAAAGTATAATTTTATATTTTTAAAAGAGATCTAAATATGATTAACCTTTTTAATCTAATACAAGCTTGATGGGTATTGCCTAAATGCGGTTGGCCCAAGAAGAGATTCCATCTCAAGTCAGGCCCATCAGCCCAAGAGGGAGGCGACCCGTCCAAAAATGTCAGGCACAGCCTAAGAAGGAAGCCCACTATAATAGGTTCAGCCCAAGAGGGGAGCCTGCTAGGTTCAACCCAAGAGGAGAGCCCGCCACACCCAAGTCTGTCCGAAAGAGAAGCCTGTCACACCCAATTAGGCCCAAGAAGGAGGCCCAGTACAAAGGCCTATTGCATCCTCCCAAAGCCAACTCCAGGGAAGGGTGGTGTCCTCAAGAAACTGAACTCCTTAGCCTAAGAGGACTCGTGGCAAAGCAAGAGTCTTCATTAAGAGGGATTCCTTCCTCATCCAAAAACGTGCTATCGAATCAAGAAGAGGATAAGGTCATACCTTATCCCCATATTCCTGCCTTCCTTCTCGGGACTCAGCTCTTCCTGGAGTTCTTGCGAAAGAGGATTCCTCCTCTATAATTATGGGTGGCACCCTTCAACAGAGCCCCTTCAACAATCTGAAAAACTCTCTTGTTGTCTCTCTGCTACTTCTAAACTCGTGTTCTTACTATATATTACTTACAGAATTCTTATTCCTACTTCCATTTCTCATCATAATTCATCTTTATATTTATTCATTTCTAAATCCGAAACTAGCATAATCATCGGACTGCTAACGTGTTGTTTTGCAGGCCCTTTTTTCTCAAGTTCTTTCACTCAATTAGCTTAGACCCAGCATTAGGATCCAAGAACTTTGGACTCGTGCTAAAATCGCTCGCATCAAGGCTAATTATCACTAAATAATCCTATCACGCATTACTATATTTGGATAGATTAATTTGTGTTTGAGAAAATAATGTAGAAAAAGAATATCAAGTAAGGGTAAATTATATTGATATTTCTTGAGGTTAGGCTACATTACACAAAACACACTGTGTTTTATAAAATTACAGTTATATCTCTAAGGCTTATTACTATAATATTTTTTAGGAGGTGTTTGTATGAATTTTCATTTAAATAGGGAGTGAAATTGTAATTACAACTAACTTTTTAAGTTTAGTTATAATTACAAAAAACAGGGAGCGTGTATTTTAGTCTACTCTCATGGGACGTCAATGTAATTTACCTTATATCTAAAGAACTTAAAATTCATTAATATTTTATAAAACATAATTCAAGATAAAAGTAAGTATTTGAAATCTTTTGTGGTGTAATAGGAATTTAAGATACTTACAACTCCATTTGAATTAACCAATTTGGATTTGCGGGAAAGATTTGAAAAAATAATTTTAAACAAATTGATTTGAAATCCATTAATACTAAATGAAATATCGTTAAAAATTAGAATAAAAAGATTTGAAATCCTTCAAATTTAAATTCACCAATAAATCCAAGAAATTTGTTTTTGTAGATTTAAAATCCATAATTTTTAATCCATCATTCCAAATGCAACTCAACTTTAAATCTACCAATCCAAATATAACCTTATAGAATTAGAGGTCTCAGATATGAAGTGCTAGATGAATATCCAAATCTATTTAGGAATTTAAAGAAGCATAACTTTCAAACTACATGTATATGTAACAACAGATGTTATATCTTCACCAAATTCACTTCTTTTTTCTTTTTTTTTTCTTTTTCCCTAATATAAGGAGTATCAGTGCTAGTTCCCAACAAATTAACTTCTTCCTTACGAGGAGATCCAAAAGAGACTATCCACAATTCCAAATTTAGCAAGCCAAAGACAATTATATTCATCCAGACAGCACACTAGATCGAATTTTTCTTCCACAGCTCAACGAAAACAGCGACCAAAATGCTAGGCGTTACATTGCATCCGCAAGAGTTTGCCTGTATGGGCACAGCCACACAAAGGAGAAAGAAGGGTGCTAGGATGGTACATAATTACAGGAACTAATCCTGTTTTGAAACTACTTAGTTATCTAGTGAAACATTCACAAGGGTGTAGTTGATTATACAAAAACAGGTTGGTATGAAATCTTAAAGTATATCAGCACATCAGAAACAAGAGAACAACAAGAACAACAACTGATAGCGTGGGCGTGCCAGGAGGAGAATTTAGTGCATCGTGGCTTGCTACATGCTGTGTTATATCTAAAATGTTAGTCAGGAGTAAAGCATCTCACTCAGTTCTGCGCATTTTGATGTTTATTGGTTTCTCCTTGTAGGATTGAACCTTCTTGGCTGCTAGACGAGATGATCTGAGAGACGGTCTTCCTGACTCTTGAGATTCATGTCTGTGACCAGAACTGCCTTCATTATCTTCAACTTTGACTGATGGATTCTCAGAAGTTGACCCTTTTTCTGCAACAGCTTCATCGAGCTGTGAACATGCAAGAATGCTAGTATCTCTCGCGTCAAACAAATCCTCAACAGGTTTCACTTCTGCAGCTTTAAATCTGGCAGATTGCCTCCTCACAGAAGGCCTGACAAGATGAAAATAAAGGAAATGTCAAAATAAAATTTATGGTTGTTTCATTCCTAGATTGACTGCAAACCAGGAAACCACCTTTTCTTTTCAATCGTCTCCTTTGATTGAACTTGTTCAGAAGAACCCACACCTACCCAAGGTACAAGGAAAACACTTCAGTATAAGAGGATCCTTGTTGTCTAACAAGGTACTGCAAGAATGATAACTCACTGTTGGGCTGCAAACTCCTTCTGGTCTTGTGTGGCTTTTCATCATCCCCACCTTCTTTTCTGGACTGAACTTCCTCCTGGGAGTTCATCAACTTCAGACATAAAATTAGACCAGCCATAGTGAGGATAAAAACTCAAAAATTCAGAAACCCTGGTGCAAGTATAAGCAACACAAACACACAGAGCCCGGGACAGTATGGACAATTGGAGTAAATATTCAAAATCCATCTTATACCTCAGCATCAGCACCTTCCAATGGCCCTGTTCTTCCTTTTTCCTGAGTAACAAATGAGCATAAAGTTAAGCACAACAAACTTTTGATAATTTTAGTTGCTGCTATATTGACATACAGACCTCAGCTCCCAATTTTCTTGCTTTAAGCAGACCACTTTTGCACCCAAGCTCATGCTGCAATACTTTCAACTGAAATAGAGGAAACACGAGAAGGTGTCTTGGTTCGTGATACTCAACATATGTAGTCAAACTATAAACATGGAAAAGAAAATTTCATTCCAGTCTTAATGAACCTACCCGATCTTTACCTGAATTTAATTCCTGAAAATTCAAGAAGCAATGTCAACAAAATGCAATAACAGAATTTCAGAAAATCAACTACTACAGATATAAGTTAAAATAGGAACACACCACAAGCATTTGGGTGTTTGAAAGAGCTAGCTGTTGATTCTGTTCCTGCATCTTAAGCAGATTTACTCTCAATCTGTCTAACTCAATTCCACTCTGTTCAATGATTTTGCTAATACAAAACAATGTTAAGGAACCCCCAAAAAAGTAAGACCTAATCAGAAGCAAGATTTAAGCCTAACTGAAACTCCAAACAGGATACTTTCTCTGTGCCAACATCTTCACCAAAGCCATGTTCTCCTGAACCACATGCAAAATCAAGCTAAAACAGCACAAGAAATAAACCAATCATGAAAATGCTAAGAACTACTAATAACATTACCTTCTGAAGCTGGTCAATGTACTCTTTTGTAGTTGTCTCAATGCATTGTGCTTTCTCCCCTTGAATCAACAATCTTTGATTTTGTGGCAGGTTGCTAATGTCTGCCAGCTTCCTCCTCACTACATTCTGAGCATGCGGCCGAGCTGCCTTCTCAGCTATATCTGGATTTTTGTTCAGAACTGTAAAAAAGCAAATTTAAACCTTACACCTCCAAAACCATAATTTTAGCTGCTCTAGAAGTAATCCCACAAAATATTACCACAAATGAAAATAGGGAACTCAAATTCTACCACCAGTACAAAATTATTCATATTGAAATGCATTCCACATGTAACTGGGAAAATAATGGGGAATACATGAAATTAGCGGACAGTGCTCCAAGTCTGATTATCAAATCCGATAAATGAAACTAACCCCCAAAAAGTTGTTGAATTTGCGAAATTCAAACATCAAAACGAAGCCAATAGACACTCAACATCGAAGCTTCTCAAGAAAAACCTTCTCCTTTTCACCAAGCAGTAGCTCAAATATATATAAAAAGAAGAAAAAAAAAAGAAAAGAAAACCACAGATAAATCGTCATATGAATGCCCAGGCGAAACCCTAGAAAATTAAGTACAAAAAGAAGTCAATAGCTCCGGTTATGCCACAAGAAGAAATTTCCCAATTTTAACAGAATTCGTATTTCAAGCCCTAAAGAGCACTCTGAACGAAATAAAAATATAAACAATTACCTCCTGTTTTTGCAGCATTCACCGAATCAAGAACCACAAGACCTTCCGTCTTCGACATCAACGCTCACCCCAATCCCTCTCTCTCTCTCAACAATGTTTGTCTACTTTCTCTCTCTATAATTGCTGATACATAAATCTGTCTATCGTTTGCGTCTGTACAGACTTCACTCTGCAAGTGTGATTCAAATGAGGGAGGGAAAACAGAAGCAGAGACTCTGAGGCTCGGAGTATACGAACTGCTTCCCCAGGCAAATTCCGGGCCTCCTTCCAGTGGGCCTTGCATATTTTTATAAATACAACTGCACTCGATACGGGCCCATTAAGGAAACATAACTTGGGCTAATAGGCCCAATTTATTACTAAAATTTGGGATAATTGCACCATCCTCCCCTTAAGTTTTTAATTGCATATAAATACATTATAATTTAAATAGTTACATTTTAATACCTTAGATGTTTATTTTCATCCAACAAATGATCTTTTCGTTAGTTAACATTCAGAAATTCATCAATATAAAAAAAAATTAAAATTCAAATTTACCCCCTGATTAATTTATTACAGGTAAAATAAATCTTTTCTAGCATGTGAAATTATAAGGATAATTTGGTCAGAAAATATTTGATTTACCAGCTATTAGTTAGTAATAAGTCAATCAAAACTAATTATAAATTATCATTCTTTTTCATTTTATTTTTTTGCTAATATCAGCAAATTTAATGATTTTTAACTAATAAAGTGATCTATTTTTGTGCAAAAAATAAATTTCCAAAATATTAAATAAAATATCTCAAATTATATGAAATTTATGTGTAATTAGAGCAGATATTAGAAAAAAAAAAAAAAAAAGGTGTACTTATCTCATAAAAATTTTTCATCAAAGTTTTTATATATTTTCATTATTTTGATATTTTGATCTCCTGATTGAGTTTTAACTATTGGTAAGGCGATCATACTTCCTTCACGTAAATTAGAACTTAATTTAGCGGGCGTGTGAATAACTAATTGATTTATTTTCTTTCAGTTATTATTTTTCCCGTCTTGGTGTATTAATAACTAAACGGGTTTTTCCAATGTATAAAATACAAATTTCAATGGCTTCGATTACTATAACCTTTCTGACCAGATCTTTTTCTTTTTTAAGGTGTGTTACTGCGAAATATGAAAGAAATAAGAATTTTTTTTTGCTAAGTGTCAAAAATATAATCAATAAAAAAATTAAATGGATAAAGAAATAATGGGTTCCGTCGTTTCTATGGTTACTCTATGTTTATTTTTCTTCCAATTTATTAAAAAGAAACTGTTATTAAATAAATTATATTAATAGTAGAGTCTGCTAAAAAAATTTGATTGAAAGTTGTAACTTTTTTCTAATTTTTTTAATCAACTTTTTCCTAATATAAAGATATGTAACATAAATATTTATTTATTATTAACAATGATGTGTATCGAATTTCGGCTGCACCACAAGGATGATAGGACTTTTGTAAAAATTCTAAAATTATCCAAGGACTAACCCTGCAAAATAAAGATTAGTATTTTGATGCTTAAGTCAGTAACGTTCTAACTGATAAAAAATAACTATTAATATTATTTGTTGATTTTATTCTTAATTTTGTATCTAATATAAGTGTCTCAAATTATGAGTTAAAAATAACTATTATTTTAGTTATAGATAATTTTAATAAGACATAATTTTCAATCTAAATGAATTGTATAAGAAAAAATATACTTTCATCTAAATTATTAATTATCTCATCAAGTAATATTATTTTATGATCTACGATGAATTATATAATACAGTTCAACTAATATTTTATTTTTTTTAATAAGTAATATCAATTTAGAACATTAATATAGTTTTCAATATAAAGTGAATTGTATAAGACAAAGTATATGTTCATCTAAATTATTAATTTTCTCAACAAGTATCATTTTACGATCTATAATGAATTGTATAGTACAAAAAATACATTCAACTAATATTTTTTTATAAATAATACAGTTTAAATTTAAATACATTAACATAGTTTTTATTCTAAAAGGAATTGTATAAGATGAAGTATGCGCTCATCTAGATTATTAATTTTTTCGTCAAGTAATACCATTTTACAATCTATAATAAATTATATAATACAAATAATACATTCAATTAATATTTTTTTAATAAATAATATCATTTTAAATTTAAATACCTTAACGTATGTTCATCTAAATTAATTTTTCATCAACTATTTTTTTTTTGGTATTTCTTACATAGAGTTGAATATATGCAAAATTATTTAAGGATTTATATATAATAATATAATTTTTTTTATTATTAATACATTATATATGAAGAATAAATAATAAAAGAGTATATAAAATATGGTCCAAGCTGGGTTAGGTCCGATACAGAACTCGTACCCCTACCTAGACCTCGTCGGTCCCAATCTAAGGACCCAGACCTCCCCCCGAACCTGTCAAAAATTAATACCAAACCTGCCCCAAATTTGACAGGTCCAGGTCGAGCCCTTGGAAAATCAGAGCTAATTACCATCACTATCAGTAGAGATATTCTAGGTTTGTGAAGTAGATGTGCCTGTTGGACTATTGAGATGGAGTCTCACCTCCTTGCTCTTGGGCTTCGAAGATTAATCTTTTAGGCGGCATCATCACTCCCCCCACCCCCTTCAGGAGTTGGAGCTTTACTAGTTGGACTGCTAGAGTAGGAAAAGGAACACCCGTGAAATTAGAAACGATAAGTTTCCTATCTGAACTTTCTCGCAAGGGAAGCCTTGTTGGGTTATTTTTACCCTACTCTACTAAGGAGTCGTCTCTGGTGGATATCAGTTTGTGTAATCATGTTAATTTAGGAGATGTGTGCATATTCGCAAGAAGAGTCGGAGTGATCATTGCAAAAAAGATAGGGAAGGGAAGTATACCTAGTAGCACCACAGCCAACACGCGCCCTATGATGTTTGAGAACCTTAAAAAATTAGCATTTTACATCTAAAATTAAAAGTTTTTTGGTTGTATCTGTCCGTTCTTATACCTACCACATTGAGCTCTAAACTTGACCCTTATGCTCCTGACAAAAAGGGATACAAATACCTATTTCTACTCCAATTCATTCACAAATTTTATTATTTACTTACCAAAATGTAAAATAGAAAACTATCGTTTTGATATTTTGTATTATTTAATAGAATTTAAATTTTTATTTATTTTTACTTATCACTTAAAATGTAATTTTTATCAATTCTTTTCTGAAGACAATAATATACTTAATATTTATCCATACTGTATTTCAAGTAATTAATTAAACTTATATAAGTACCAAATAAAAAAAATAAACTTATAAATGTTAAGGGAGTAGAAGAAAGAGACAAATGTGAGAAGGGAGACAGCATGAATCTGAGTACCGCCTAAGCATGTGAGGAAGTCAGTGTACATTACTTTTATGTTTGTACCAAAATAAAAAGGGATTGATTATAATGTGTTGTTTAAAATTTTTTATAATTATAAATATTTATTATTTAAAAAATTATATAAATATTTTTTAAAATTAACGATTATTTAACAAATACCCTCTTACAATGGGATGTCATAAAGAGGTATTTGTTAGACCATCATTAATTTTAAACAAGTATTTGTGATTTTTTAAATAATGATGAGTATTCATAATTAGGGTAATTACACTCTCCTCTCTAAGGTTTGGTGTAATTACATACAAACCTTCAATGATTTGAAAAATTACGTCTAATACCCCTGATGTTTGCTTTCGTCTAACAAATAAGTCCCTCCATTAGTCAAAATTCACTGAATTTGCTGATATTAACTAAAGAAAAAAAATGAATGAAAATTAATATTTACCGTTGATTGACTTATTGCAATTCAAATAATTCTTTTCAGACTAAACTACTCTTATAACAATGAAGATGTATGAGGATAATTTGGTCATAGAAGATTTATTTCACCTGTAATAAGTCAATCGAGAGTAAATATTATTTTTTTGAATTTTTTTTATTAATAATAATTTCGATGAATTTGATTAACGGAGTGACTTATTTGTTAGACGAAAGCACACCTCGAAGATATTAGATGAAATTTTCTACTATAAGAGGTCTAGTTGTAATTATACCATACTTCAGGGGAGCAGAGTGCAATTATCCTTATTTATAAGTATAGTAAGGAATAATTACACTTCCCTCCCCTAAGATTTGGTATAATTATACATAGACCCCTTATGATTTGAAAAATTGCATCCAACACCCCTGAGGCTTGCTTCCGTCTAATAAATTAATCCTTCTGTTAGCCAAAATTCTTCAAATTTGTTGATATTAATAAAAATAATAATATTTTGCATTAAAATTGACTTATTACTAACTTATAGTAGGTCAAATATATCTTTTTATGATCAAATTATCTTCATATACGTCTTCACCCATTAATGCATGTGATGAGGTATATTTTCACCATTATAAGGGTAATTTAGTTCGAAAAAAATTGTTTGACCTACAATAAGTCAGTTTTAAGTTAATCAAGGCTAAATAACAATTTTCATTCAGTTTTTCATTAATATCAACAAATTCAGTGAATTTTAACTAAAGTAGAGACTTATTTATCAGATGAAAGCAAATCTTTATGATTCTAAATGTAATTTTTCAAACCATAGGGGTCTACATTTAATTATACTAATTTTCAAAGGAGTAAAATGTAATTATCCCTTATAATTATAGTAAATTTTATAAGAGTCCAATGTAGTTTTAATAAAAAAAAAAAAAGTATTTATTTTACCAAGGATAAAAGAAAAGAAATTAATGGTGATGGTAGGTAGTGGGCCTCAAAAGGGAAAAAATTTTGCACTTTCTTTATTGAGTTCCTGATGTCCTTTTCACCAGGAAAAGTGAGAAAAGCACGCAAGTCCGTGAAAAAACAACTAATATATTATATTTATTATTTTTTATTTCATTTGGTATATTATATAGAGTGATATGTCACGTAATAATTTAATTTTTTAATTTTTTTCAATAAGTATAAATTTCATTAAGTAAAGGGTATAATCGTACAGTACAATAATATTCAAAGTGTGGGTTCTCCCTCAATAGGCCAAGGGATACGCCATATTCTATAAATCGCATTATAACTAACAGAAGGAGGTAATGTAGCACTAAGAATCTTCTGCCGAACATCCACTAGAATAAGGAAAGCTAACGCGTCAGTCGTCCAATCCGTCTGCTCAAATCTCCGTAGGTTGTGTTCCTGCATATATGATAGACACAAGAATTAGGTTTTTATATTTGATTGAGTGAATTATGATAACATATAAAAAAAAACAGTAAGTGTAACATTTTTAAAATAATTTTATCTGAATCATATAATATGTGATAGTTACCCAGAAAAATATAAGTTCTCTCATTATTTATTGAATAAAAATATATCAAATCATGGCTATAATAATCTTTTTTTTATTATTTTTTTTTTCAAAATTCATATAAGCAAAAAACCCAATCTTATTCAATTTTCATGTAATGTCACTTTCAATTATCCCACAAAGTTGTGGTTGGTTTAACAGGTTCATGTACTTCATTATAAAAAATGGGGTTTGATGTAATTTATCTTTATATAATTTGTAAATGAGCCAATTATCCCATATGAAAAAATAATACCAAATTATTTTTCCTGTATTTTTTAAAATAAACCAATTTACCTCCCTGTTTAAGGAGGTAAAATACTTTATTTTGAATAATACAGGGAAGTAAATTGATGTATTTTTTAAAGGTAAAATATTTTTGATCCTGTAACTTTAGTTCATTGACACTTTTGGTCATGTAACTTACTTTATTTGCACATTTAGTCATTTTTGACGAATTTAGTCCTGAACATTTCACATTTGGTCTTTTTTTTTTTTTGACAAATTTAGTCCTGTATTGACAATTTTGGTCCTAACGACTTATAATCACACGACCAAAAATGATATTTATTACAGTGTGAAGGGGACCAAAATTATCAACACAAGACTAAATTTATAAAAAATGGACCAAATGCAAGATGTTCAAGACTAAATTCGTAAAAAAATGACTAAATGTGTACATAGAGTAAGTTATAGGATCAAAAGTGTGAACAACCTAAAGTTGGAGGACAACAAACGTAATTTGTTGATATTACCAAAAAAAAAAATCTATATTTACCCCAAATTGATTTAATGAAGGTCAAATAAATATTTTTATAACCAAATTACCCTCATATGTTTTCAAGCATTAATGCATGTGATGAGGTATATCTTCACCGTTTAGAAGGGTAGTTTAGTCAAAAAAATTTATTTGACTTGTAATAAGTCAATCGAGCGTACATATCAATGTTCATTTAGTTTTTTGTTAATATTGATAAATTCAGTAGACTTTGATTAACGGTGGGACTTATTTATTAGATGGAAGCAAACTTCAAAAATGCTAGATATAATTTTCCAAACTATAGAGGATCTATGTATAATTCTACTAAATCTCAAAGGAGGAAAGTGTAATTATCCATTAAATATGTAACTCAATGGATCATTAAGTCCTTTTTGCTATTTATGTTATCTATTTTAGTGGTCACTGAATTTTGATTGATAAATAAAAATCTTTGTATGTGATGAACTAATACAACAATTAAATCTTAATATTTAAAATAGTTCTGATTTTAAGAATTTTAAATCTAAGCTTTATATATATATATGTGTGTGTTACTACATAATAATATAATAAATAGATAATTGATAAAATATCAACTATTAGATCTAAAAATTATACTGGTTAAAGACCTAGATTTTAAATTTTAAAATTTAAATTTATCTATATATCATAATATATAAAATAATAATATTAACAAAGATACTCTAAAATACTCTTATATTTGTAAGGCGGTGAACAAAATATATATATACAAAGTCAAAAAATATAATTATAATAAAATATTATTCCAAATTATTGATATTGAAAAAAAGCAGTTGTTGACTAATGAAAAAATTAACTATATTGTCAATAATTTATACGAAATGCTGAATCAGACATAAAATTTAAATTTACGCCTTTTTTAAATTACTGAACTTAGTATTTTCATATAAATAATAATGAAATGCATACAATTATATACAAGAATTCTTAAAAAGAGTATACGTATAATTTTAAATATTTCT
The DNA here is from genome assembly GCF_026168435.1 of Sesamum indicum. Taxonomy (NCBI): domain Eukaryota; kingdom Viridiplantae; phylum Streptophyta; class Magnoliopsida; order Lamiales; family Pedaliaceae; genus Sesamum; species Sesamum indicum. The sequence goes on along the minus strand of NC_142660.1, from coordinate 18,078,663 downwards.
TTTTGAAGAAAAATATAATTTTGTATTTTTAGACTCTCGAGCAGTTTAAGTGTAATTAGTCCATATTAATAATAAAAAATAGAACAAAAAATATTATTAATTTTTTTCGGTAAATATAATTTTTATAAATAGAAAAAACTATATTACAATGATTATAAATCAGATAGTATTTTTCTCGACAGGAAAAGAATACGCCACAATTTATAAAGTATAAAAAAAAATATTATTAATTACCAAAACCGATAATGAAGGGGGGGGAGGGTACAAGGGTAGGATGACCCATTTTTTTTCTGCAAAAAGGAATCTTTTTTACAACCCATAATCAGAACCTAAAATCCAAATAAAATTATTCAATCAGAAATAATTATTAAAATAAAAAAATAGAAAAAAGAAGTGGGTCCTCATTGGATAAGCCAACTCTCTCTCGTGCAGTCCCTTTCTCTCTCCTCGTAAATCTATTATGTAGCTGACCTCTCTCTCTTCTCCTCCTTTTTTTACTGTTTTCAGACTTGTCCTCAATGGAGTATTTGTTATTTTATTATCTTTCGTCACACAGTTGTTTCACTTTCCCCACTCTTAGCTAGCAAGGTGGGAATGTGAAGTGTCTGAGCAGGCTGCATACAGAAGAATGTAATTAGAGAGAGAGAGAGAGAGAGAGACAGCCTATTATCCTTCTCTCTCCTCCCTCTCTCTCACACATACTCACTCACAGAGAGAGAGAGAGAGATGGAGCCTTCCCAGATCCCTTTCTCTCTTTCATGTTGAAATACACAAAAGAAACACCTCCAAGAAAGCATTTTTGTTTATACCTTGGATTAGTTCCTAGCTAGTAACAAACTAACGCCAATTGTTTATGTGGAAAATCTTGTCATTATTGATGTGAACAATCATCAGCTTCCCTGAATCCGCGTCCGAGAACCACAATACATCTCTTCCTTCTGTTGCTGACCAAAAATAGCAACATCAAATCATATTCTCCCAAGCTCATTGTGGTTCTAAGGATGCTTCCTCAGAACTGCATTCTCTTGTTTTGCCTCTTCTTCATCTCTCTCTCTTCTTTTGTTGGAGCAACTGGTGTCTTGAATCTCACACTTCCTCATCAGCACCCCGACCCTGAATCTGTGGCCCAAGAAGTCAAAAGGTACATATGAGTTCATTGTTGTGTTGCATTTTTCCTCAGAAAAGAAATGAAAAGCCCATCTGGGTTTTTGCTCATTAGACCATTTTTGTCATTTTTTAAAGATATCTGTGTTTAAGCAGGGAAAGATTGGAAAATTCCATCTGGGTTTTTGGTCTTTCAGAGTTTTCAGAAGTTGGGTTTTCTTGTTTTGTCACTTGGAGTTTGGGTTTTGCTTCTGCATTAGGAAACTTGGACTTCCCATCTCTCTGATTTTTAGTATAACAACACTTTCAGTATCTATTTCATTTTCTTCTTACTCTGCTACTATGGTTCTTATATTCTTCTTGGATTTAATGCTGTGAAAAAAATTGGGATTTGATATTTGTAGCATTTCAAGATCTCTGCCTCATTTAATTCGTATAAATATTTTACCTTGTTTCTCTAGGGTTTTCCCTGTTTTCTCATGGTGTTTCTTCCACATTGATAGCCATTGCTGCACTTCATTTCTCATCTCTTTCTTACTCATATATGAGTTATTGCTTTTCCATTTTCCTCATTTTCAAGTGACTATTCACATTTGTTGATTCTCTTCCTTTTGGCCACAATTTCAAGATTACATTTTTGCTACCATCATTTTTTCACCTATAAAATATAAAGGCATGTCTTTTGCTCACACAGTCTCATATTTTGATGCATTTTCACAGGAAAGTGAATGCATCCATATCTAAAAGGCGCCAACTTCTTGCCACCCCTGTAATCAGTGCCCAGTCTCAATGCCTGACAGGCAACCCCATAGACGACTGTTGGCGCTGTGACCCCAACTGGGCTTCCAACCGCCAGCACCTAGCCGATTGTGCCATTGGCTTTGGCAAGGCAGCAATGGGTGGTAAAGGAGGTCAATTCTATGTCATTACTGATTCGTCAGATCACGATACGGTGAACCCCACCCCTGGCACCCTTCGCCATGCAGTCATCCAAGATGAGCCCCTCTGGATCGTTTTCAAGTATAACATGGTTATCAAGCTTAAGCATGAGTTGATTGTGAACAGCTATAAAACTATCGATGGCCGTGGAGCCAACGTGCAGATAACTGGAAACGGCTGCATTACTTTGCAATATGTCAGCAATGTTATCATCCACAATGTGCATGTGTATAATTGTATGCCATCTGGCAATACTAATATAAGGTCAAGTCCTACACATATTGGATGGAGAGGTAAATCAGATGGCGATGGTATATCGATCTTTGGTTCCAGGAATATATGGATTGATCATTGTGCTTTGTCGCATTGTACTGATGGCTTGGTGGACGCTATTATGGGGTCTACGGCTATCACAATATCCAATAACTACTTTTCTCACCACGATGAGGTTATGCTTCTTGGACATGACGACAAGTATTTGCCAGACTCAGGAATGCAGGTTAGCTCTTTCAACTAGCTGAACTGTTTCTCTCCTCAAATATGCAATCTGAACTGTTGTTGAAAAGTGTTTTTATGTCTAGCTTGATCTTAGTATTCATGCTAGTTAGTCTTATAATGTGATGATGTCTTGATGAAATAGGTGACAATAGCTTTTAATCGCTTCGGCGAGGGGCTGGTGCAGAGGATGCCAAGGTGCCGGAGGGGTTACATGCATGTCGTGAACAATGATTTTTTTGAATGGAAAATGTATGCAATTGGAGGAAGTGCTAGCCCCACCATCAATAGTGAGGGCAATCGTTATACTGCACCAGCTGATCCTAGCGCTAAGGAGGTAAACCTGATGTTCTTTGTTATATTTCTTGCTGTGTGTTTTTGTGTTATTGAACTGACAATGGGCCAAGAAGAAAAAGTTGGCCTAATCGTGGTAGCATTGATGCCGAGTATGTGCCACCAATAGTTTGTCCTCTCGAAGTAATTCCTTTGTTTGCGATTGGGAAAGCAATTATGCACGCTTTTCTTAAAGTGTAATAGTATTATTTCTTTGGTAAATAATATGAAACAAGAAAGACACTTGCTAGCATAGGCTGGCAAAGCATATCTTAGGGCAGTGATATTCGCTCGTTTGTTAATCATCAAGAGTCCAAAAGAATTCAAAACCATTATCCACATCAAAATTTGGGTTTATATGCAAATGGAAAAACTAAATTGTCATAAAAATCTTGATCATTGTTATATTCACGATCATAATTACTATCACAATGTACTTACAACATAACATTGCAATTCTCTGATAAGCATACAAAATTCTTTGGCTTTCTTACAACAGGTGACAAAGCGCGAGGACACAAATGAGGGGGAGTGGTCCGACTGGAACTGGAGGTCGGACGGGGACATAATGGTAAATGGTGCATTCTTTGTGCCATCCGGTGAAGGGCTCAGCATGCAGTATGCCAAAGCATCCAGTGTTGAGCCCAAATCTGCTACCCTCATCGACCAACTGACCATGAACGCTGGTGTTCTTGGTGGCCCCAGGTATGCACACACGCATGCTTAATAGCTCATTTGCATAGTTCACCCACGAATATTTGCATCAATCATGACCCTGAGCATTGAGTATTTGCATAACTGAAAACCTGTAAATGATGCATGATTGTCACACCCGGTGGATCTTTTTTGCAGCCGTTCTTCTTACAATAGTACGCTGTCCTTCCATTTGATTCAAAATGGCTCCGTCAAGGAAAAGTAGCATCGTATACTCGCATGCTTGACCTCATATTTGTTGTGCACATAATGTTGATATCGAGTTGTCTACTCCATAAGCATTTTTTCAAAACGTTTCTTTGTTTGAATTAATTTTCATCTACTCTTTTATTTTATTCACAGTTTCAAAACTTTAGTTCTGTCCTGATTTTTAGTAGTTCCAGCTGTAATGCTTTTAAGTCACATAAACTGCAACAGTTTAGAGTTGTGTTTAAGGATGCTTTTAGTACTGCTTTTAGCTGTTTAGGAAGTGTATTTTTCATATTGTGAGCAGCTGTTTATATGTCTAGAAATAGGCAACAGTGTAGGGAACACTCCATAGGTTGAAGGGGGTGTTTGCAATACTTTTAACTTTTAGTCTTTATCAACTTTTTGTTGAAAAAAGTATTTTATGTTTACAACTTACACTTTTGAATTACTTAAATTAAGTTCATTTAAGTAAAGAGATGCAATCTTCTCCCTCCCAACTTTTGCAGCTTATTCGTAAAACTATCCATCTAAGTATTTCTCCTCAAACCTCAGCTTTTCTTTTTGAATGAAACTTTTATTTTCAAACACTCTCGATTTTTTATTACAGCTAAATTACAACTTTTCCTATAACTTAATACCACCACAAAAGCCGACTAGAACTTCTATTTCAAATTATGTTGCACCTTTTATTTTATTTAACACGTACACGTCATGTGTATAAAAATTACGTCATATTTTTTATTCAGGTAAAGATTTTTATACGTGTAATGTACCGTATATATATATATATTAAATGAAATAGAATATACAACAAGATTTGGAATTGAAAATCCACTCCGAAGCTAATGAGGGCTTAGAAATATTTTCAACTCTTTAAAGATGAAGATATCAATAAACAAATAAATAAAACCCAAATATGTGAATTATCTAATCTATGCTTTCCAGCCCATGGAAGTGGGGTCCATTCACTTTTTGGACCACTTGGGAACAGCTTCTTGCCAGTGGGGTGTGCTGGAAAATAGGGTTTCCCCTGGCCCATTTGATGGCTTTTGTGTTCTTGGAGGTAGAATGACCTTATTGCCCTTGTATAATTAGTGAGTTTTTATTGTGTCCTGCATCTCTTTCTGGGTTCGAATCTCACCAGAACAGTTGTTGTGCATTAGACTATACTAGTTCTAAAGGGACGATAGTCGAGACGTGCGCTGGGGTTCAACATGTGCCAATGAACAAAAACCCTAGAGATGGTGATAGGCGAATGCATGAGAGAAATATTACGTCTATGATAAACGAAAACTAGCTGTCACCCTTTTTGTATGTTTTTTTCATCTTATTGTCGTGATAAATCGATCATTGTTTCGACTTAATTCATGCATCAAACTTGGAGTTGTTGATTTGGATTTATCTCAACCACTGAAATGGAATCATCATATTGCATCAAACTACCACAAGGAGTCATAAGATTGGATGTGACCACACCAAATTGATACCAAGATTGGATAGAAATAATGAACCTATGTGTTCCCTATCTCTCCCCACTATCATCTCTTTTTAGTTTTCATAGGTATTGCCCCTTGTAATTTGAGTACATATCTCCTACAAGACCTATAATTCGCATAAGGTTTCGATTTTTGCCGGACAGTCACAATCATTCATGTACCATAAATTTAACTGTTCTTAGTTGAATTTTATTAAAAATATCAAAATAAAGAGAAAATTATGTTGCCCTTGCGGACGACTAATGATGTTATACTGACTATTTCCCTTCTGCATGAACAATCAATCCATGGATTTTAGATGCATGCTATGCGATTCAATGTGATGGAGCAAGCGTTTCTAACTCTCTAACTCGATATATTGATTTGAATGCAGGGACAACAGCATCAGCATGTCATCCGGGGGTGGGACGACCTCCACCGGAGCAAGTGGCGGCAGCAGTGGTGGTGGTAGTCGCGGGGATGGTGACTACTTCGGAATGATATTTGCAGGGGGGGCTGCCGTAAAAGAGACATCACCACCAAACGCTGTGTTTTTGTCTTTCCTAATTATTCTAATCTTGTATGTTACTACCAACCATGGCGATGCGGATGGTGGTGGCTTGAATGATTGATTGCCCTTACCCTTATTCCTTCTATGGCTATTAAAGAAACTGGAAAAAGGAAAATGTTAGGAAATTTTGGTCTAAATCCTAACCAATCAGGGAAGGTCCAATTGTGTTGTATGATGGTAATTGGTGGGCCTAATCTATAACTTGATGACCCACTTTTGAGCATAGAAACAATCATTAGACAATCATCAAATTTATAAAAAAGATTCTGCTTTTATACTGAGAAAAGATTATAGTGAAAAGTGTTTGGAAAAAAACAAATAGGAAAATAGAGAAAAACTCAAAATATGTACAATTTTATAAGCAAGTTGCCAAAGCTGATGCATTTGATTTTAGTAGATTTACTTCAAACGGATCAAAAACAGTAGATCACAAATCTTATTTTAACTCATTTATAACAGAAAAAGCTTATGAATCCTACGTTCATCCACCAAATAACTTCACCAGTCCAAAGTTCTTAAATAATTTCACTGTTATGGAAATCCCTGTTAATTAATTCTGGCAAAAAAAGTCGTTATTTTAGGCAATCCCCAAATGCCATTTCTATTTAGGATAAATTGCGACCACTTTTGAAATTTAACATACCCCTCATTGTTTAAAAAATTATTAATACTCTTTAATTTTAACGGCGTCTAACGACTAATTCATTTTGTTAATCTCCATTAGATTTCCATTCATTTTTTATGATAAACTGACCAAAATATTCTTATAAACTAAAAATTATTTATTTATTTCATAAAATTTTCTTATTTTTTAATGACTAAGTGGATAATTTTTAAAATTCTTTCATCCACCCCAGCCAATTTTTTTTACAAATTTAAACTTTTTTTCAAAAAAAACAATCAATTCAATAAGAGCATGGTTAACTATTTCATATATCTATCAAAGAAGACATAATTTTATCAAACATAGAGATATTTGCAATTTTTCAAATAACGAAGGAATATTCATAATTATATCAAATATCAGGAAAGGTTGTTGTAAGATACCCTTCTTTTTATTGGATTTGTATGGTTGAAATTTGAAATTCTCAATATAACCATGAGGACCTGTGCAACACATTCAATCCACCCATACGATTATCAAACGGCCTGCCGGCTTAGCGATGAATCGAGGAATCATACATAGCTGACACAGATAGCAAACAAAACCGTAGATGTGCATGTTGAGCTCATCTTGGGGACAGCTAAAAACCAACTCTTATTCAATACCCTTTCGTAACCACACCATTGAACAGCAGTCAATCTTCTGTAAGAAGGTAATTGACTTCAATTGAAAATAAAGAGTTTACCGAGTTATGAATTGAATAATAGAAAAACAAACTTTAACGAGGAACTCCAATCAACTTCAGCAGCCAACTAAGAAAGGGAACAAATAGAATGAATATTCACAAAGCACCAAGAACAATCTTGATCAATAAACACAATGCTTGGTTTTTTCCGCCTAACTTCCTTTGTTTTGTGAAAAACGGGGAAACCTTCCAAAAACTTTCAACCATAAAATAATGAGAGATTACAACAACAGGTGCATCACTTCTTACGATGAAAGATCTTAATGAAATGATGGAAAATAGTATAGAACCACAAAAGAAAGGCATAGCGTGAAACAAAAATTTTAACAGTACTATTACCTCCCTTTTCGCGGCCTCTTCCTCTGCTTCGACTTAATTTGCTTTTCCGAAAGTTGTTTCTGTTTCTTTAGGGGTTATAACCAAGCAGCCAAAGAGGAAGATAGCAAAAAGTCTTCATGCGTTTTACCTTGGGATGATCTTTAGAGTTTTGCCGACTCCAAAAGTTACGTCCCTATCAGTTATATGTTCTTAATATCCACTTCAAAATCACTAAACAATAACCATGTTGTCTTCACCAGTACCCTGAGAAGCAACCTCCTCCAGTTTCTTCCAAGTTAACTCACGTTGCTCTTCTACTTCTCCAGCCTTTGCTTCCCTTTCCTCATGTTGTCTCTGACATTCTTCAAACAGCTCACTGTCCATATCCAGGAACATTCTTCGGACATTGGAGCTCAAACCAACAATTGCTTGGTTCCAGTGACCTCTTATATTTTTTTCTAGTGCATCAAATATGATTGGTAAAATAACACGTCGATTATCTGCAATCAGGCCTACTATGTGCTCATTGTTCCACCAGAAGAGAGCCCGCTCAGCTACCTGTCACATGGGAAAGGATAAACTAGAAAGTGAAAACCACTCCTAATAAAACAAAATTTTCAACAGCATCCAGCTTGCACAGACAGTAAATTAAATTGCTGGATAGAATTCAGAATCCAAAGTCTAATCAACAACTTTACAGTGTATACCAGAGAAACTTAAATTTGAGAAGAATTAGCAATGACTCTATATCTTATGTAATAATGTCCGACCACAGGCTTTTCTTAAAGGAAAAGGGCAATATAGAAGGGGATATAAGGCCAAAACTACAGGCTTCAGAATGTGCCAGTATAAACAAATCACTCATATAAGATCAGTCACACCATTTTCCCAGCTCATCATAGCAAAGAAGCAGCGCACCCTGCCTCCAACATAAATGTATTACAAAATAATTCATTTGACTCCACCAAAAATTATCAAACTGACAATCTAGAAGGAATTTCATAGCATACTTCAGAACAAACATAATAGCGAACCCTGCAAAAAATTCCGAGAATGGAACACAACATAGCATGTTACTTGTTCTCAGACTTCGAAATGTCACTCCTAAAACAGGCCCTGACTTAAGATTATCATCATATTATTTAAGTCATGTTATTCTAAGATTTAACTGAAACACTCTGATATTTACCTTTCCTCAATTAATCATATTGGCTTGTTGCCTTGTTTCTATCCCAATTCTCCATTTATATATTTTTCTACAGTGGATTCCTGCTAAGGTAAACTTTCAAGTAAATGGAATTTTCTCTTTCCTACATTAATATCAACAGTACCAATATAAAGGTTGCAGAATTGATCCACAAGGCACTCATCACCACACCAAGCACATTGCTACAGAATAATTCTACTATCATTCCAACATGAAGTTCACCTATTTGTGTTCCCATTCTTCTCTAGCATTCCTCCAGAGCACAAATTTCATGCATATCAATAATTGTTAGCTTCAAAATCAAAATTCTCTCTGTTAACATCTAGCAACTTACAATACTCGTATTCATACCACAGTATCTAATAAATAACCCTGTTCAACAGCTAATTGTTTGTTGTTGTCTCCAATGTTGATTATAGGCTAAACTTATATTCCAGTGATCCATCTAAAATTCACCTTCAACAACCTATTGTAATGCCCAGTTAAGTGATGACAACTATACCCATAAGGTGCTGTTTTTACAGCATTCTTATTCATCAATGAGTTATGTAAAGAATTTTCAAGTTCCTATTTCAGTAAGTCTTGCAAATATCGACATTAAAAGTGGTAAAATACCAGTTCTACTGAATTCTACATAAATCTTATCTAGCAGCCTTGACATAACAAAATTGTGCGCTACTCACTCAGTAAAAATAAAAATCTAAGTTTTGGATTAAGTTTCAAAATACCTAGACATTCTTCAGATTGATTCAGCAACAGAAACTCTCCCAGGGTGAGCTCAGACTAAAATAAAGGAAATGATTCTTCAGATTCTGTTAACTCATCTCACTTTTAACCTAGTATGGACGATCTGAAGCCAAGCTCATCCCACTGCTTAAGTCAGGACTCAGTTCCCAACCATATATACCTGGAGGCTGTTACTCCAACACTAGGGTTATTACTTTAACCCCTTTCCGGAGGATCCTAGTTTCCATCTAACAGAAATAGATGCAATTTATTGACAGCCTCACACCACTCAAGCATATAAGTACATAGATAAGATTCATCTTTGCTAATTCAAATAGCATAAATGATAGACATAGTAAAGTATTTTAAAATTTTATTCCTACAGTAAAACGTACTTAGAAACATCCTTTATGAAATCTAGAATTACCGACTGATTTTTACTAATAACCTGTTTACACATCAGAAAATAGATATGATTGAGCTTCTGGAGCCAAAGGTTTTCCACTTAGATTGCTCACAAATTGAGTGATGTATTTCCAAGTCCAACTATTTATATGGGAGGTTTAGATGACAGGTGGACAAGAAGGTCACTCCCAAGTCCTACAATATTGAGACAGCTCAGAGTCCTACTAAGATTCATTGCCTGCAGCACTTTGAGCTCATTTATTTTAAGCAATTATAAATATGAACCTTGGGCCTAAAGAAAGTTCTATACGGCCAATTCAATTATAATATCAAAAGAATAAAAAAGGCTAGCAAATAGTAGTACATTCTAAGATGAGGGCACATAAAGCAACAACTAATTACTGCCTTAGAAGAAAAGCAAGAAATCACGTTCATGACTACTCCATAAATAATACTCGTCCATTCCTTTCATTTCAAAAATTTAACAGAAAAAAGAAGACGAATAGAAAAATCAAAATACCAACAGTTTCATCCTAAAACATGAAGGTCCTCCATAACTTCAGAACCCAAATCAAATCAATAGAATCAGAAAGTCGTGTCATAAAGTAATTATATAAATAAAGAACTTCTACAACTGATTATCAGGAATTACATATCATCAAAATACTTGGGGGCACACCAAAATGTATCTTGCAGCTAACCACCCAATAGATCAACTCAAACTGCAAGACTCTTAGCTTGCATGTCTTTACATGAAGGATTGATAGACTCCTATGAGATAAAAAGATAAATGCAACTCATTTGTACCAATCTCTATAACACAATTTTTTCTTGACATAATCATCCCAGACTAGGACAAATGAAAGATACGATGCAGGCCAATAATTGTGTACTCCTACAAGCAATCCTGACTACGGAACTTTTGAGTTGAAAATACAATATAGAATAAGAAACTAAAACCTTATTTCTATCAAAATAAATGCGTGGCACAGTGAAGCTTATTTTATTTCATAAACTGACAAAAGAAAGAATGACAAAGTAAATACATGTACATAGAGAACACATATATAATCTGGTCTTTCAGGTTGCTAATCAGCACAAAGATTGTCCAGTATGGATGGACGGATGTGTGCTTAATCTATAATGGGGGTAAAAGATACAAGACAAATTCTTTACGAAGATGGGATATTTAGCTTTTCCCCTTCAATTTAAGTTTTAGATGCAAAACTTGATAATTATCATATATATCCTTCAGCATTTCTCTATGGTGTATCATCAAGTGTGTTACTCAAAGGATAACACAGATCAAACTTTGGGAAGCTCTAGAAGAAGCAAACATATTTTTATGGAATTGACACATTACATTCCACAAAGAATCCATTTTCAAAGACTGTCCTCAATAAGGTAAACAGTACCAAAGAATGAGGATTTTCGACCTGGAAATGTGGACTGTTGAGGCTTCGTCCAATTTGTCTGAATAGAGGAACCATGCAGCGCTGAAACTCTGCAGACTGTGTAACCTCCAAAACCTCTTCCAGTTCTCCGAGGAAGAGGACCTCCTTCCCGCAGTTTGTAACAGGCCAATACTTCAGCACCCCCCTAATGACAGTATCTGCCAACCTGTAATCTTTCTCAACGAACTGTGTTATACAATAGGACAACTGCTGATGGTATGATGAGACACATTTAGGCTTGTGCAGTGGAATAAGTGCTCGTACAAGAAACAATTTGTGCTCTTCTTTCATTGGAAGTGCAAACCCATTTATTATACTTCCAAGAATCTCCAATAGCTCAGCGATTCCATTATACCTCTCTGTCTCAAATATAAACCGATAAAAGATGTTATTTATTGCATTCCTTATAAAGGGTCGATGAACCATAAATCTTCCATATATCCGATGAAGAATTGTCTTCAGATACTCCCGCTCTCTCATGTCCTCAGAATCAAACAAATCAAGCAATTTCAGTACAAATGAGTGATCGAGATATCTCTTTGCAATTTTGGTGTCCGTCTCTGATGACACCACATATTTTAGAAGTATATCATATACAAGCTGCAAGTGAGGCCAGGCCGGGTCCATGAACATCTCATCTTCCTCAAGCTCTCCACCCTCCGAACCAGTATTCTCATGTGATGCAGGTGGCAAGCACCGAAAAATATTCACAGATATCATCTTGATCAACTCCTCCTGCATTATCTCATTCATTTTAAATGAGCCTGACTGGACCAAGTCAACAAGCTCTGCTAGGGTTTGCCTCTTGATCTCCTTCTCACGTATGGACTTCATTGTATCAGAGAAATCAAAAAGAAAACAACAGATTTGAAGTTTCCTGATGAATACATTATGCCGTTCAGACATTGGGACATCCCTCAACATCGGCAAGACCTCAACTGTCCCATGGTTTTGTTGGACAGTTGCAAGAGTCACAGGTTGTGGTGTCGCAACAGCCAACCTTGATGCATGATTGACAGTCACATTGGGGGCTGATGTAGTGTGCACTGGAGGCTCAATTGCTTCAGATTTGGAGGGCTTTCGCTGCCCTCTTTTCATTATCTTGTTTAACATTGTTGTTCTCGCCCAAAAAAGAAAAAGAAACCTCAAAATACAGAACAGCAAAAACACCAACACACTACTCTAATCGCCCAGTTGCCCTCAATTCTGATTTTACCTGCTCTTCCATTAGCTCCCAACACAGTTCCAATGAAAGCAGCCGATAGACAACTTTGAGGACTCCAACGTTAAAACTAAATAGCACGATAAATCAACACGTAAGAACATAGCAAAACTTGTGTATCACACATTAAAAAAGCAAGCAATATACCCGTGCTACTCTGTCCGAGCGCGTGAAACACAAAAAACAAGTAAAGGAAACGAAAAAGACCTGAAAAGGGACGTCAACCGAAAATCCGGAAAATCAGAAGCATGAATCAGACATATATAGTACAAATCCGCCGGAGTTGACCAGAGCTCCGGCGAACCCAGCTGGAATCGGGTAGGCTGTGAACTCAAGCTTAGTTAGAGTGGGGAAATCAGGGAGTGGAAGCAACGGGTGAGGGAGTAGAGATGGAGAAGAAGTGGTGTATATGGTGAGTTGAGAGCGCCGAGTCGACGAGAAAGTGAGGGCGAGGGAGGAGGATTAGGGCTTCTTTTTCTTTTTCTTTTCCTTGTCTTTTCAGGTCCTGGGACTGGGACTGGGACTGGGAGATTAGAATAGCAGACGACAGTAGTACACTGGTCTAAGTCTTTGATCTTGGGCTATTTGCATTTTGCACACAAATGAATGGGCTAATACGTAATTTGAAATAACCCAAAAGCCTTTTTATTAATTAAAAAATATAAGATAAAATTACAATTTGCGGTCGTTACAAATACCTTCTCATTATTTAAAAAATTATAAATATCATCTGATAATTATCCTCACAAAAAATATTTATTAGACAATCATTATTATCTTATAATTTTTTAAAACAGCAATGTCTCGTTTACTTCGAGAATTGTACTAAATGAATGATAAACAAAAAACACTATATGATTAATCAAGTATTTATTGATATGTATCCAATGCTTTTGATAGAAAAAATTACCTTCCAGTCCTTGTTTACAAAATTTAATAAACAAAATAATAATAATAATAATAATAATAATAATAAATCAAATTTAAAAAGGTACAAAGGTCATTCACATTTGATACAACATTGGGACTAATTATATGCCACCTCCCAAGATGGTATTAATTATTTAAGTATAACAATAATACAAGACTTTAATTTTATACCGACCCTCCATACAACAAAATAAACACTATATTAACCTATATCAATTTTCTTATATAGACTTATAAATCAAAGTAAATGAGATCCAAAATAATAATTATAATTACAACAAATTTTAGAGAAATCCATTCTAGTTTACCCTTAAACATGATAAAAAGTGTATTTGGACATCTTTTTTTTAAAATTAATTCTCAATAACCAATAACTAAGGATCATTATTTATATATATAGATCTAATATACAATTAAATACATGAATAATTCAAAGTCACAAGACATAGCCACAAACTCACAACCTTTGACCATATAAATATCGAAATAGAAATCGAAATTATAAAGCCGCCGGCATATTTCATCTATAAATAAATATCCTAAATTATTATAAATTTGTTCTATTTATTTGTACTACATAAGAAACATATTTGAAGTAATTATGCTTCCTAGTAATAATAATATTTTTCACTTAGTGGAGCACCGCTTAGTTTAAATAATTGATAACATTAATTAATTCAAAATTATAGAAAATCACAACATGAAATGATCTACTCAAACAAGTCACATTTGGCCCATTCCAAGAATCAGGAAATAAGCAGCTAAGAACCAGTAAAAAAACCATGCAGATGCAGATAGCAAGCATAAGATAACATGTCACATAAACGTTTAGCCTTCCTAACAACAGGGTTCATATCACCAACCAAAAAACCTCGCTGAATTTTCCCTGTTACCATCATCATGAGATTTCTTGTTTTAGTTCAAATTCTTCAAAGGCTCAAGTAAACTTAAGTTTGTCAATTCCAACACGCAAAAACTAATCTATTAAAAGTGGGCGGTGCAGCAGTATTTTCCACGAGCCTGCAATGATATATATTCACCACTCAGCCAGAATCAACAGCTGCAGCAAAATGGAAACACAACGCGTCATTCATAAATTTTTAGCTCCAACTCAACCACCGGACATTCTCAAGATAAACGGCAAACTCAAGATGACTTCACCAAGTCAACGATGACTCAAATTGTAGATATAAAACAATAAATATGTCAACAGAAAACAGCACTTTTGAGGAACATGTGTGCATATGCTAGAGAAGAACATCCCATGCAGAACAATAGATGAAAAGTAACTAGCAAATATGACTGCATTCAGAAAAGCATAATACAAATAGAAACCAAGAACAATTGGCATTTTGGTATTATCCTCTTGAGTGAAGAATACAATATTAGGATAAGAAAAGTAAATAGCAAATATTATTATTTATAAAACAATAAATATGTCAACAGAAAACAGCACTTTTAAGGAACATGTGTGCATGTGCTAGATAAGAACATCCCATGCAGAACAATAGATGAAAAGTAACTAGCAAATATGACTGCATTCAGAAAAGCATAATACAAATAGAAACCAAGAACAATTGGCATTTTGGTATTATCCTCTTGAGTGAAGAATACAATATTAGGATATATATATGTGTGTGTGTGTGTGTGTGTGCATGTGTGCGTGTGTGTACATAAATTTGAACAGCAAGAAAGCAATCAATACATTGCTGGTATCGGGTTTGAGGTGCTTCAGGAAGTGGATACTGCTGACCACCAAATGATTTAGATCTAACTTCCTTCTCCAAAAAAATTTCCCAGAAAACTCAATTGGCAATTAACACCTTAAAGAGTTCAACATGCAGTACAATGTAAACTTGCTGAATCTAACCACAAAACTGAATATTTAAAATTCTAAACACTCGTTTACAACATACAGGAATGAGGAATATAAATACTTGACCGACCAATTCACGGCCCTAACACTACTTTGAGAAACCAAATATAAGAAGCTGAACAAAGAACTATTAATTACAATGAAGACAAAGAAAACTCAACCTGTTTTTAGGACCCAGATGCATTATATGCTTCTGACTACTTCAAATTTATTTCTTCAATTAGAAGGGATGTCAGATCAATTTCTTTAAATAAGAAATTCCGCATAAAGGAGGTGTTGTGAATAGTCGCACACCATTGTAAATATGTGATTCAGAAGGGGACCAGCTGAAGTCCAAAGATCAGCAAACAGCATATTTTAAGCTAAAAATGAAAAGCAAAAAAGAGCATAACTTACAGGCATTAATAATTACCTCTAGAAGTTCTCACCACCCTGCTTTGCCGCTTCCATCACCCCAGGAGCTTGTTGCAGCCTTAGCCCATGAATCAGAAGGTCCTTCATCCTTACTAGACGCACTAGCCTGCAGACCATCAGGATTTTCTGATTTCTTCCAGTTCTCAGATATGTTCCTATTTCCTGGGGCAGCTTCGCAGGGGCTTGCTGCTGGTTTCTCCCACGCATCAGCAGTTCCTTCAACTTTACAAGATTCTTTTGATTTCCCCATTTCTGTAGGACCAGATGTATTTTGATTCCCAGGGTTGTTCGAAGCAGTTCCATGGTTCCAGTCAGACTTGTAATTGCAGCCACCTATTTCTGGTTTTTTCCAACCAGTTGATACTTCCGTTGCAGAACTAATAGATGATCCCCAACCACTGGCTCCAGTGTCTCTTTGACCAGCATCTTTGTTAGAATCATTCGATGTGCTCCACCCTCCAGCCCGGGCATTCACTGAACTGGATGCATCCCCTTTTGGTTGATTCCAACTTGAGCTCCAACCCTGATGCTGATTGTTGTCATTGGCTCCCCGGTTCCAACTGCCCCCCTGGGATGCATCACCTTTTTGAGCACTCCAACTCTGATGCAGATTGTTCTCACTGTCTCTCTGGTTCCAACCACCCCAACTGCCAGAACTTTTCCATCCCTCAGCATCATTGTTTGAACCTTTATTCCAGCTATAGGATTTATCCACATTTGAATCATCACCTCTGTTATTCCAATCGCCACGTCCTCTGCCTCTAAAACCACCCCTACCACGAAATCCCTCCCTTTCAGATCCACCACTACCACCAAACCCTCCCCTGTCAGATCCTCCTCTACCTCCAAAATGGCCCCTGCCAGAGCCACCTCTACCTCCAAAACCACCACGATCCGACCCACCCCTACCTCGGAAGCCACCACGGTCACCTCTCCCTCCCCTGCCTCCTCTCCAGCTTCCACCTCGTCCACCATCACTAGAAGTGTCATTTTGATTGCTGTTCTCACCAAAACCCTTTCCCAAGTTCCAATTGCTTTTGTTACTCCAAGTAGAGTCCTGATTCCCTCCAGTTTCACTTTTCAACCAATTACTCTGACCCCATCCTGTTGATGAACCACCATTAACATTCTTTTCATCCTTCCACGAACTACCAAGCCCATCTTTTCCACTGCCTGCAGAAATCTGATTCCAACCACTGTCCTCAGAAGCTTTAGACTTGCCCCAGTTGCCTCCTTTGCTCCAATCAGACTGGTTCCCATCCAAGGAAGTGGTTGCAGCATTCCAGGAAGACTTGTTATCTTCATTTAGCTTCTTTTCTTTGTCCCAACTATCCTGGCTATTATTACTAGCTGCACCAGCTTGTTCATTTGCAGTTGATTTACCCCAACCAGATGAATTGCTACTGTTCGCGCCTTTCGAAGTGTTCCAACCACCAGACTTACTTTCCTCCTCAGAAGCTTTCAAACTGCCCCAGTTGCCTCCTTTGCTCCAATCAGACGATTGGTTCCCATCCAAGGAAGTGGTTGCAGCATTCCAGGAAGACTTATTACCTTCATTTGACTTCTTTTCCTTGTCCCAACTATCCTGGCCATTACTACCTGCACTAGCTTGTTCATTTGTAGTTGATGATTTACCCCAACCAGATGAATTGCTACTGTCTGCACCTTTCGAAATGTTCCAACCACCAGACTTACTACCCCAGTTAGGATTTGCATTACCCCAACCATGCCCTGTATCATCATCTTTATTCGCATCACATCCTTGGTTCCATGTCGATTTCTCTTCCTTGCCAGAAGCATTTGCTTTACCCCAAGCATCATTTTTCTTGCCACCCTCATTGGCCATAGAATCGCCCCAACCACCTGCTTGATCACTACCCCAACTTGAATTTTTCCTAGCATCACCTGGACCGCTATACTGATCTTCCTTGTTCCAACTAGTTGATTGCCCCTGATCAAAAGATCTTCCCTTACCATAATGACCCCTTCCTCCTCGGCCCTCTCCTCTTCCTCTTCTCCCGCCCGAACCACGGCCTGAATCAAATGGTCTAGACCTACCCCAACCCACTTCTTGGTATACATTATCTCTGTTTCCCATCCCACCTTTCTTCCAGCCACCAAATCCTTGATCCCCCCCTGGGCCATCAGTGTTCCCAGAATGGTCATTCTGATCCTTCCAACCTTTCAGCTTGTCATCTCCACCCGCATCAGGTTGTTTACCCCAAGCAGACTTACAAGCTGATGTATTCCATGATGACTCACCTCCCCAAGATGATCCACCATCCGGTTTCCCCCAAGATTTACCATCCTGCTTCTTCCATGAAGGTCCACAGTCAGCTTCCACAGACTTTAGTTTACTCCAACTGTCAGTCTGGCCACTACCAGTTGCATCTTGACCGGCACTTTTAGCATCCCAGTTTTTAGTCTGACTATCATGCGTATCAGCAGACTTTGTCCAGCCACCTGCTTCCACATCCACTTGAGACAAGGCACCACCTGCATTACCCCATTTCCCACTTTCATTCTCATCAGTGCCTTTTAATTGGGACTCCGTTCCTTTGCCCCAAGTAGTCACACGCTTTCCCCAACCTTCTGAACCGCCATCATTTTTCTTGTTACCCCAGTTTTCCCTCTGAGTTTGGTCCGCAACAGCAGTGCCCTGCCAGGTGCCTCCTTTTGATTTACTTGATGCAACAGAGTCATTCTTCCAGGTGCTTGCTTCCGGTTGATCAAGATCTCCACCTGCATTAGCCCAACCACCAGTCTGTTTCCCTGATGACACTCCAGATTGGCCCCAGGCTGCTTTGCTTCCAGAAGTATCACCACCAGCACTCCACTTTTCAGCAGCTCTGCCCCAAGAATCATCTTTTTGTGTATCACCAGAATTGTTCTGTTGAGTCTCAATTGGTTTGCCCCATCCATCACTGGTTCCCCAGCCACTAAGTTGCCCAATCTCAGAAACCATATTTTGGCTGGCTGCAGCTGCACCCCATGATGAATTCTGATCTGGAGTCGCTTTTATTTGCCAAGAAGAATCTCCTGCTCCTGGATTATACGCAGAGTGAGTTAAAAGAATCTAATTCACAAACCGGACTCACATTAAGCACATTTGGCAACTTCGACTAGGATGCAGAGTGAAGGAAGCAACCTTAAGCTCAAAACACAAGTTACACAACTTCTGAGAGGATGAAAAATAAAAAACACTACCTTAAGGACGTTGAAGGGACACCAGCCCTGAACATAATGAACTAGTGCATAGGGCAAGTGCATGGGCTCACATAGACACCATTTGGAGTTAGGCAAACAAATGAACTTTTTCAGTGTAACAGAAACATTTTAGAATTTTCTTTTCGTTATATTTGGAATTGTGGTATTATACAACTCACCAATGGAAAAGGCAAGGGAAAAAACAGCAATAACTACCAAAGTTCAAAGTAGTTTTTGTTATCTAGAAAATGTCCCGCATTTACTAAGCTCCCATGCACAAAAAAATTGTCAATCTTCTGTAATCATTCCCGTAGAGAAATTGAGGTGCTTCTACTGGACGACCAGTTCTTATTAGCATTTTATATAAAATTGATTGAACCAAAACTAGCAATTAACTTGACCATAGACATTAAACAAATACCTTTCTTAGCATCATCATCCACAGGATCACCAGAATCAGATTCCTTTGGAAGCTGAAAAAATGCAAAGCTAATCAATATACTCAATCAAATGGATACTCCATATAATAGCAAAATACAGATACTCTATCTAACCGAGAAGCTTGATGAAGGAAACGAAGACCAAGAAGTCCTGCAAAGAAATGCTGTCGTGATTAGATCGTTGCAGGAGCTTGTGTAATGCACATATGGACATTGTAGGCCATTCAGAAAACCGATAACAACCACAAAGGCAAACCTTTCAGAAGTTTCCTGCGCAAATTTAATAAAATGCACATAAAATCATTTCTAACTTAGTTGCATCCATGATGGTCCAAAAAGCTTATCCTCTATAAGTTCCACAGTTATGACAATAGCCTGGCTCTTCATTTTCCCCATCCATTAACTCCACTTAGACATTTCTCAACAAAATCGAAAACATATCTGCATAGACCTTTTCCTAGAAGTTTTCTGGTAGAATGTAGGTCACTTATTTCTTGTACACGTAGATGTGAGAACATGTACCCTCCTATTCAACACAAGTATTACTCTATACAATGATTGATGCTGATAACAGAGTACTTTGTGTCAAAGCCTATGCTCAGTCCTAACCATAATATAACCATAAAGTGAATCAAATCACTGAAAAATCTTCAGCTTAAAGAGAATAGGTCACAATCTTAAGCAAAGCTGAAACGGCAAGATATACCCAAGATTCTAAATTAAAGAATAAAACGATTACAAGCTTTCTGAAACACAATTTTGAGAAACAAGATATGCACGTCCAAAACAAGATATGCATAGATATAACATAAAAATCAGAAATAAAAAATAGGCATCAGTTGCGCAATCTACCTTTCTGTAGATACACCTGCATTCCATTTATCACCCTCTGTTGACAATACTGCCCCATCCATCCAGTCTAAAACATGTAGGTAGTTTATTCCAATGGACAAAAAGGTGGAAAACGGCAAAAATGAAGAAGATAATTTGACAGGTAAAGAAAAGGATAAGCAAGTGTAGAAGCGATTTAAGACCATAAAATGGATTCCTACCTCTTGCACCATCCTGTGATCCAAGAAAATCAAATGGTTTTACAGACCCAGATTCCTCACTGCAGAGCATCAAAACAGAAATTAATATTCAGAAAGTATCAAAAACCATAACCACTAGAGCAAAACAGGAAATTATTTGAAGTGAATAGTGATACATTAAGTACCTCTGAGCGAAAGCATTCTTTCCACGAACTTCAGACAAATGCTCAGATTTCACTACAGATGTACAAGAGATAGTTTTAAGCTAAAGAATTGTGCCATACGTCGCTAACAAGAACTGAGTTTTCAGCAGCATACCAGTAAGAATCTTCTGCTGAGAATCCAGCTTCACAGTGACATCAGAACGACGAACAGCCAACACTCGACAAAGGTAACCCTTTAAGGGGCCAACACAGATTCTTAATGACTGGCCAACAGAGAACATCCCATTATCGTCATGTGTAACTGCATTGTTAAGAGGATAAGAGCCACCGTAAAGAGTAGAAGAAATTACAACCTCAAAGAAGCCTAAAGCAATATGCATAGGTTATGTTAAAACATACAGTTGCTTTTATTATCCCTCTCTTTCCAAGACTTGTCAGGAGATAAAGGTGATTTTGGCGATGACGATAAATCTGCAAAACCCGATGGCCCTGGCTCACCACACTAAAAATAAATTAAGGAAAGAAAATATAAGTGAGATAAATAAAAGACTGTAAGAAAAGTCAAGTATAAGCAGACAGAAATCACATTTCGCCACTGTGTATATGCAAACCTTCTCATTGGATGCATCACCAGTAAGATTGACTTTCTCGCACAGTTGGGCTTTGACGCATATATAACCATTATTCTCCTGTTCGCTTTCATCACATAAAAACAGTATCCCTTTGTAGATTTTTTTAACAATTCCTTGTCTTTCCTGCAAGTTATTTAATATACAATCCCATGTAAGCTTCATAGATGATAGAACTCATACAAATAGAAACATCTGGAGGTTCTAACTAGAAAATGCAACTAAACCTTCAGTGGACCATCCATAACCCGGACATGGTCATTGACTGATAAGGTATTTGAGTGCTGATCCAACACCGTGAACAATTTCTTATCAAAAGATGCACTTTTCAGTTCATTTTGTTTAACAGTAACCACTGATGGTCCTTCTGTGCCTTCTTTCATGACCTGAAACAAGAAAGATCTCATAAAAAAAAACACAAAAGGCAAGAGAGAGAGAGAGAGAGCTCATGATAAACATTGATTAATGATTCATATGATGTTCACACCTTGACACTATCATCCTTCTCTGAACCAATAACAACACCAAAATCCTTTCGACTGCCACAAAAATTTGGAGTTTAAGCATGTCAACAGAGGCAGTTGTTCGAACCCACAGCACAACAGGATAGGCAACTAGACATACCCGAAAAATACTAGATCATGCACTTCAAAATTATTCCCCGCGCTAGCACTAGAGGAGCCCTCTGATTTCCCATTCCCTTTATCCTGCTTAACAGTTTCAACTTCCTTTTTCTTTTTTTCACCAAAAAGTTGGGAAAGCCAATGAACATCAGTAGATTCATCCTTCTTTGAAGGCTCAAACTTCAAGAGTTCATCTTCAGTAGGCATTACACCCCACAAGCTCAAGGAGTCAATGGATACTTTTTTGTACAAATAACCATCCTTCAGCATCATCCCATCAAGAATCTCAAACATTTGGTTAGTTTCACGGTCTCGGCGAAATTGGATAAGAGGACGGAACTCCCTGAATGTGTACCATAAAACAAATAATATAAACCAGGAAAACAATGAAATGGAATGCAAAGAATGGGTGTACAGAAAATTACTCAAGCTCGCTAGAGCTGATCAGTCTCTGTGCAGGGATGGCATTCCTCTTAGTACTAACTCCTCCACCCTATACATACACAGGCACACATGACAACATAGACCTTTATTATAGTCACATCACAGTCTCAAGAATCAGAATTGACTTAAGTGGTTTAATGAGATAATACATTATTCCCTATGACAACAAGGAATCAGGGTAACTGCACAATAAAGACAAGAAGTAAGTTGGTTACCAAACCCCTTGACCCCCTGTCCCCACCAAAGAAAAAAGGGAAAACAAAAAGATTACAAGAAGAATATTTATACAAGAAATTTAAGTTAGGAAAACAGTGGAGTATGTTCAAATATCATATTACAGAGAGCAACTAGCAGCTTATTCAAATCATAAAACTGAGTATTATTGGTTTCTAGATTGAACTAAGGGCTCTTTTGTTTCAACCAAAGGAAAACAGAGGTAAGAGATGACAAACGGAGTTATGGATTGGCCATCAGAGAATGAACAGTAACTCATTGATATTGGTGCATATCCACCATTCGTTTCTGGTGAACTCAACTAAAAATTAAGGAAAAGGCAGAACAGGCTTCAGGAAAATTAAAGAGATTGGATAGACCAAGAAAAATTCTGTTCATTAACATCCAGAAAACTATCAATGTACTGGGGAATCAGTAGAATTTAGTCAGGATATGGACTAATCATGACACTTCAATTCCCAACATAAACATATATGCATGTATAGACACATAAACATGTGTATCCAAACAGATTGAGGTTAAAAAGACAGAACACCTCCATGCACAAATGTAATACGGAAAAAATATTCTTACAAATTTGTCAGCCATTGCTTTCAAATCTATCCTTGGAACCAATTTCACAGTGACTTTCTTCCGGACATCATTAACTGCTACAACCTATAAGCAGCATCGGAATGCACAAACTTATCAGATAAAATTTACTTAGAGATAACAATTGCAATCTCAAATACATGTACCAAGATATTAGCCAAGAGAAATCAACTAGTAAACAGAGGAACAACATCGTACCTGTGCAAGATCACCTTTGTACTTCCCATTCTTCACACGGACCCACATGCCCTCAGATATACCACTTGACTTGCTCCTGATTGATAGTAAACGAGAGATTTCATTACTTGGAACAGCTGCCACTCTACTTGAATATATGGTGGAAAGCCCTTTGCATGCCTGTATTTTCAGAATTCAGAAGGGCATCAGACATTATAAGCTCAATCATACAAGTGGCTACACATGTGTGTGTGTGTATACACTATACACAGAATAAAGATACATGCATATAGATGTATGTACTGCACAGGCATGTGACAAGGAACTAGGATTAAGAAAAAGATCAAGTTGAACAACATCTCAACCCCCCAAGTAATATAAGATACTAGAACAAGAGCAAGAAGAGCACCTCATAGATATCATTTTGCTTCTCAGCTTCAATAATGATGAAACCCTTTACATGATCAAGTGCACATGCAGATATTATCTGCAGCTTAGTTCCCAAATATTCCAAGTCCACATATTTTTGCATGAGACAGAAAGCCGAGTACCTCTCACGTCCAACCTAGGAAGACAAGTTTAGCATGAAACTGAACGACAAAAGTACTCATGTACACAGTAATCAAATTCAGAAAATTTTACTTCATTTAACACCCAAAGTTTACAATATCTACCATGCATTTGACTTTCCAGATTTTTGAATCCTTGGCAGAGGGCACATATATGCCTCTGTCAACAGATTTCTTGTGCTCGTAACCATCTTCTGCATACGTAACAAAACCAGCTCCAGGTTTGTATCTCTCTTCAAACATTCTCTCAAGCTCTTCCTCACTCATCTCCTCCTCTTTGGGAATAAAAGGAAGGTCAGGGACTTTTCCTTGTTCATTATTGACTTCGTGCTCGGAGCCGATTTCATCTTCAAAAAAATCTGTTTCAAGGTTTAGGAAAAAGAGTTTAGTTATCGATATAGAAAATTAGATATCTGCCCCTCATAAAAAGTAAAATGCACGATGAGAAGAAAACATTTAGACTTTTCTATACAACACTAAATACAATATCAGGTCAGGAATGCACATCACATCTTTTAAGTAATTTGCTATATAAAGAAGCAAATTGACCGCAATCTGGGGCTGCATAACATATTTTCTGCGTTCTAAGACGTCTCTGTTGACTTTATAAAACATAGTTAAGGTAAACGCCACTGACAAATTCATTCCAGCAGTACAATACTAAATCAACCACGTCCAGAAGTAGAGAAGCTTGAAAACAAACTAGCATGACAAAAACAGAAATGAACAGAAGCAAAAAGGCTTCATAAATTGTAAGAAAGTCTAGATCCTGTACATAACAATCACTAGCAATAAGAAAAGAGATTACATAGAATAAGTTGATCGCTTATCTTGAGTGGTAGGATTTCCTCAGGCAAAGGAATTCCTATCACTGAAGATAAAAGATCAACTGTTCCTTACTGTAATATCATGTGGAATATGGATGTCTTTAGAATGTAGGAAGAGTTGGAACACATACTACCTTCTGATAATGGAGGGTTCATGGTCTAGGCGGGAAAGTTGCAGTACAACGCTAATAAAAGGCAAAAAAATCCTCATTTTAGTTTTTATTTAATTCATTCTCTAGAGCCACAATTTTTCTCCAGTTGTAGCTTATTATATCTATATCCACACTTTCCTATCTCCCTTATCCCACTTAAAAATTTTCATTTTTAGTTCCTTTTTGCTAGAAGAATTCTTATTTACTGCATCATCCAGAAACACAATATTGCTCATTTCAGCTTTTATCTGCTATGCTTAAGAAATTTCAAGTTTAGTTTATAATTCCGTAAAAGTGTTTTGAAACTATTTAATAACAACCTGTTCATTCTAGCACACAATAGAGAAATGAGCTCATTGATAAAACTTAAAAATTTAATACGACTTTATTTTCATCACATCAGACATAGAGAACAATTTGAGAATTTACTTCCCTTAGACAAGTAAGTTGAACGAGAGGTAATATACTTCCTCCATCTAACACAAATTTCCATCATCCTTTCCCTTTCATTTCCCCTTTGCTCTCCTCTCATTGAACCATAGGTAGCATAAAGGTTCAGAAAGTAGTAAAGCCATCTTCAAAATGCAATGGAAGATACCTCCAACTCAAATACAACATCATCCACATATAAAAATAACTCACATCTAACCCCACTCACAATCGACCAAAAACTCCTCCACTCCACAGCATTTTCCATAAACACCAGCAGGGGCAGAGAAAAAAGGTCAAACAACTAGCAAAATGGACACACAAACCCTCATGCAAAGATCAAACAATCTAAAATCTCAATTTATCCCAAGACAATTCCATTCTTATTTCAATCATTTTACCATTTAACCCAAACTTAAAAAACATATAAACCCTAAAGGCACATAGTATCAAGAAAAAATACCCAACCCACCACAAATCCCAGAACACGGAAACATTCAAATGCAGAACCAAAACACAAACCCAGAAAACAGAATCATTTCACATCTCCTTTACTTGAGATTGTTTCGTCAACCGATTGCCGCCGTCTAATCATCGCTGGATCTTCGTCTTCGTCCACTTGGTCCACCGCGTCTTCGAAGAAAAACGGTCAAACAATAGCAAAATGGATAACGCAAATCCTCATGCAAAAATCAAATAACCTAAAACTTCAATTTATCCCAGAAAATGTTCAAACAGTTTACCATAACGCCAAACTTAAAAACATAAAAACCCTAAACGCAAATAATGTCGGAAAAAACGCCCAACCTTAACAAAAAAATCCCACAACAACTCGGAAACAAGCAAATGCACTACCGAAACACAACCCAGAAACAGAATCATTTCATCTCTCTTTTATTTGGGACTATTTTCGTCAATCCATTACCATCATCGAACATGGAATCGTCGCTGGAATCTTCGTCCTCGTCCACCTGGTACGCCGCGTCCTCGAAGAACTGAAGCACGCCGCGGTTCTTCCGCTTCCGCCCTGTCTTGTCATCGTCGCCGCCGCTACTCAACTTCCTCTTCCCCTTTCCAGAGCCGTCAATTACCTTCTCCTTACCCTTCGCCGAAACCATTTTAGTCTCTCAGAAATTTCCCAACCTTTTATTCAAATTTTTCGCGATCTTTATTTGGAATTCTTTAAGGAGTACACATTTTAACTGCTTTCGCACTTCTAGCGAGAGAAATTAAGAGCGAGAAGATAGAGAGAGTAGAGTGACAGTGAACAAGGAGTCTACCCAAAGTCCTTTTATGGGGTACCTTTCTTTCCATACTCACAGTACCTTTACCTTTGATATTAGTGAAGGTGCAAACTCTGGCAAGGGGTAAAATGGACCATAAAAGTACAAACACAAATTTGAGTGACTTTATTTAAAAAATTATAAATACTTAATTTAATTCTGTAGTTTTTATTATATTTTCATCCATATGCTATGATGACCTAACTAAAATTTACTTATGAATTATAATTTTTTTTATTTTAAAAAAATTTATGTATTTTTTTGTGGACTAAATGGATAAGTTTTTACAATTTTTTTAAATTGCATAAATATGATAGTTGTGCTAGTTAATGGGGAATCTTGGACAACGGGGGAAAGCACGATCCAGCAATATTGCGTGAGTGAAGATGGGCAATGTCGCTTGTAAAGCTCTTTCATCGAGTGCGCGATCATGACAAGACTCGAGGAAGAAGCTCCGACTAACTTCGTGTCAGTAGCCGCGGTAAGACGGGGGGGGGGGGGGGGGGCAAGTGTTCTTCAGACTTAGTTGGGCTAAAATTAATATAATTAATAATTGTCCAATGGACTTTCGTTGGGCTTGATTTAATTTGATTAAATCGAGCCCGGTGCATATTTGAAGTCCAAGCCCATTTGAGGATGGTTGGAGCAAGTTAAAAATGAGTTGAAACTCCTCACCATGATGAAGATAATGGAGTGGTTATTTCATCATGGTTGAAGGTTATATGCATGTGTGTATATAGGTTGTCTTGGAGGCAAATTTGGTAGTTATTGAATTTTGAATTCAATTGTATGTAATATACAAAAGTACACACATATCATGTGTAACCACAACCTTAGCCACAAAATTTTGCTTCATTTTCTCTCCAAAAATGTTCTCCTTTTTGTTCTATATTGAATTGGATTCAATTTAGAACATAAAACATTTCAAAAGCACTAATCAATAGTGTTAGTTTGGAGTTGTTTTTTCCTTCTTATTCTTTGTTCTATCTAGCAATAGAAAAAGAATTATGTCTCTTTCTTAGTGTGGTGTGGACAAATTAGAGGGATTCTAATTTAGATCCAAAAGTGAACGGGATAACGTAAAGGGAACAACGCACATTGCTGTTCGACTATCGAAATAAAAGGTAAAGTTTCATTTTTGTTTCCATGTTTTTGTTTCATCCTCTAGCCACTTGTCTAGCATGTTTATATTTTGATTATTATGTTTTTGACAAGCACCGAACACCCGAAAATTTTAAAAGAAACACCCTTTGAACCATTTTAAATAATTTTTTATTTCACGCTTCCGTCGCGTTCCCGGGCCATATCGATTCTTTCACTCCGTACTTGAGCATTGACCACCCTCTGCTTATACCTTTCTATGCGGGTACAAGCATCTTCTCATACTTCGTCTATCAGATACAAACTAGCTCGCAACAAATTGTCATTATTCTCCTGCTCATAATGTTGGATTCTGAAAGTCTCCAGCTCTGCTTCTGATGGGATGACTACTTCTGATCCATACACCAGATTGGAAAAAGTTTCCCCAATGGTAGAATGGGGAGTAGTTCTATTTGGCCAAAACACTCGTGGTAACGCATCTACCCACTGTCCACTTGCTTGTGTTAGCTTTGTTTTGATCCCTTCAACCAGGATTCAATTGATGACTTCGACTTGCCGTTGGCTCGGGCGGAAGCAATGAATGTGAAGCATTGTTGAATGCCTTGCTCGGCACACCAATCTTCGGTTTTCCAACCCTGAAATTGACAACCGTTGTTAGAATAATAACATGAGGTAAACCATACCTGCAGATGATATTTTCCATAAGAATTTTATCACTTCGTTTTCCGTTATTCGGGCTAAAGGTTCGGCCTCCACCCATTTGCTGAAATATTCTACTACCACAAGGTGGAATTTACACTATCCTACTGCAGCTAGGAAGGGTCCAACTATATCTATCCCCCACCGAGAGAACGGACAAGGTGTTGATAATGTTCTAAGGGGTTCAGCTGGAACATGAATGAGAGAGGCATGCCATTGACATTGATCTCACTTTTTCGCGTAGTTTATCCCATCTTTCTTGAGGGTTGGCTAGAAATACCCTGCTCGTAAAATTTTGTTGACCAAGGCCATACCACCCACGTGGGATCCACAAGAGCCTTCATGTTTCTTCCTACAATACATTTTCCCCTCCCTCCATTTACAGACATCGGAGAAAAGGTTGAGAAAACCTACGTTTATACAAGGTGCCATTAAGTAGCGCAAACCTAGATGCCTTGATTTTTAAGCGGACTGCTTCCATTTTATCAGCAGGAAGGATACCTTCTATGAGGTAGTCCAAGAGGGGTTTCCTCCGATCTATCCCAACCTGTAATGTAGCAATATCATTTTTTTAGAGAATTTTTTAAGAGGATCCTTAGAGTGATATTGTGAGTGTTACAATCAACCAGGGAGCTGGCTAATTGAGCTAGATAATCAGCTGTGACATTTTCTATCCGACGAATTTGATAGAGTTGGAAACTCTTCAACCGACTAGTGAGTTCACCTATCTCCTGGAGGTATTCCTTCATATTTTCCTCTTTAACTTCGTATTCGCCTTCTACTTGCTCAGTCACCAGTTGGGAATCAGAGTAGGCGATTAGGTTTCTGGCTCTTGCATCTTAAAGTCATCCTAATACCTGCAATGAGAGCTTCACATTCGGCCTCGTTGTTCAAAGATCTAAAGTTGAATCGTAGAGCGTATTCTAATTCATGCCATTTCGAGCTTGTGAGCACCACTCCAACTCTGTTACCAGCAAGTATGGAGGAGCCATCTACATGTAGTAACCAGTTACCTTCATCTTTTTCAGTAAGTGTGGCTTCGTTCATAAATTTTTGGCCAAAGCTTGTGATTTGATAGCGGATCTGGGCTGGTAAGAAATATCATATTCACTAAACTAGATGGCCCATTTTATCATTCTCCCTGAAGTTTCTACTTTGCCTAAGATAGCTTGCAATGAGGCATTAGTGCGCACACAAATAAAATATGATAAAAAATAAGATAGTAATTTGCGTGTTGTTATAATGAAAAAGCTAATTTTTCTACCTCAAGTTACCATTATTCATCCCACATGTCATACCTTGCTCACATAATAGATAGATTTTTTGTGTCCTCCTTCTTCTTTAATGAGCATGAAACTAACTGCCTGCGGGCTTGATGCCAAATATTGGTATAAGATCTCGCCTGGTGTCAGTTTGGTAAGCAAGGGCAGTTGTGCTATGTACCCTTTCAAATCTTGAAATGTCTGTTAACATTCCTCATCCCAGACAAAGTCTTTTGTTTTCCTTAGGGCTATAAAGAATGGCAAGCTTCGTTCTGCCGATCTAAAATGAACCTGCTAAGAGTTGCTATGTGTCCTGCTAATCTCTATACCTCATTAAGATTAGTGGGGGATTTCATTTCTTTTATAGCTCAGATTTTCTCGGGGTTAACTTCTATCCCCCTCTATGTAACCATGTATCCTAAGAATTTGCCACTTCTTACTCCGAAGGTGCACTTGGCTGGATTGAGCTTCATGTGATACTTCCTCAACGTGTCAAATGTCTCAGCTAAATCAGCAAGGTGTTGGTTCATCTATCGGGTCTTTACCAGCATGTCATCGACGTATACTTTCATATTGCGGCTTAGCTGTTCTTGGAACATGTGGTCTACGAGGCGCTGATATGTAGCTCCTACATTTTTAAGTTCAAAAGGTATAACAATATTACAATAGGTCTCTCCTGATGTGATGAAGCTAACTCACTTATGATCATCGGGATTCAACATTATTTGATGATAACCCTGCGAGGCATCCATTAAGCTCAATAGTTCATGACCAGAGGTGGAATCCACTAGCTCGTGTATACTAAGGGGTGGGTAGAAATCTTTAGGACATGCTTTGTTCATATCTCGAAAGTCAATATACATACGCCATTTGTTACCTATTTAGGTACTAGCACGACGTTGGACAACCACTCTGGGATTTAGATTTCCTTTATGTGTCTAGCTGATAACAATTTACTTGCCTCTTCTTGTATGATTTTCTCCTCCTCTGGTCCGAAATGCCTCTTCTTCAGCTTTACCGAAGGGAAGGCTGGATTTATGTTCAGGCTATGTTCAGTTTTGCTGGTGTCGATACCTATAAGGTCGTTGGTTATCCAAGTGAAAATGTCGGTGCTCTGTTATAAGAAAGTGGTTAGTTGTCCTGCTAGTGTAGGGCTCAATTCGGGACATATTTTAGTGGTCTTATCCGGTTCTCCTGGTACTAGTTAAATGCTTAATAACTCATCCGCTAGCTGGACACGAGCGGGGACCACACCCCTCTAATCTTCCGGCTTGGTTAAATTCCTATTGCTTTCTTTGTTAGGCATGTCCACTTTCATTCTATTGTTACTGCTTTTTATTGCTTCTACATAGCACTTCTGTGTTGTATACTGGTCGCCTTTGACTTCTCCTATGTTGTCTCCAACAGGGAACTTCAACTTCATATGATATGTAGAAGCAACAGCTTGGAAGGTGTTCATAGCAGGTCGTCCTAATATTAGGTTGTATGCTGATGGCATATCCACGACCAGGAACCGAACCATCCTCGTCTTCCTAGCGGGCTCGGACCCCAAGGAGAGAGGAAGTGAAATTTGCCCCAGCAGGTACACAACCATATAACGAAGTGTCCACGAAGCTACCTGAATCCACAAAGATTCGTTGAAAAGTGTAATTAGCTATTGTAGTAGAAATAACAAGTGCATCATTATGAGGCAGATGTACTCCCTGGGTGTCAGCAGGACCGAAAAGGATCATTGGTCCTCCTGTTGGAGCTTTATCGTCTATATCCATGATAGTTCTAGCAGCTCATGCATGGGCGCGTCTAGCTCATCCTAAATCTCCATTAGTGGGTCCTCTTGCTATCATATGGATTATCCCTTTAGTAGGGACGTTCTATGGGCTGGTCTTTTCTTTGGAGGTTCCTTTCTTTCTGTGATTTCCCTCCTTTGGGAGCCTTTATCTTGTTGTTTAACCTTACGTGGACTGGTATGTTGGAAAATCTCTTCTTTCTATTCTCGCTTTTTCTCTTTATCCACATAGTCCTTGAGGCAACCAGCTTGAATAAATCTTTATGTTTCATTTCTTAGGTGGCGGCAACAATTGGTGTCTTGCCCATACTTTCTATGGTATCTACAAAAAACTTGGATTTTGGGAGCTGAGGGCATTCCTTAGATCCTTTGGGCCACTGCAAAGTAGGGGGTTTGTCTATACCATGAGCATCCTAGCCGGACTAGTTATAAAAGGTGTTTAGTGGTCATTCTTTGAGGTCGAGAGGATTAAAACGACCTCGTGGTTCTCACCTTGTCTTGCATGCGGGAAGCGAGTTGCCCTCCTTTCTCCGGTCACGTCTTTTTTTCTTCACTAGCCAGGCGTCCTCCAAATTCATATACTTTTCTGCTCGTGGTAGTACATCTAAAAAATCTGTCGTTGGTTTCTTAGCCAAAGACTCGAGTAGGGGTC
The DNA here is from genome assembly GCF_026168435.1 of Sesamum indicum. Classification (NCBI taxonomy): domain Eukaryota; kingdom Viridiplantae; phylum Streptophyta; class Magnoliopsida; order Lamiales; family Pedaliaceae; genus Sesamum; species Sesamum indicum. The sequence continues at coordinate 18,046,642 of NC_142660.1, read as the reverse complement.
ATCTATGGAACCCTTGAGTGAATGCACTGACCAACACTTCTTGGTGGGCTATATGGACTTCTAAGGTAGCTGTATTGAAATGTGGGCTATATGCACCGTTATACCCTTACTTAATATATATGATTTCTTATTTTAATGACCATTGGATCTTCTTTGATCAAGTATTGATTGTTAAATCTAATCAATTAATCTCAACCGTTAAATTTAAAAAAAAAATAAAAAGTTTACATTCAATAAATTATTTAACTTATATTATATATAAATAATTTAAAATCAAAAAAATATATTATTATATATATATAAACTAACTACCCCACCCCCTTACCCCCACTACCCCCCCCCCCCCAAATTCCATCGATGGTGCGGATTTTTAAAACCATCATATCTCCGCAAATATTTTATCAAAATGAGTAAGGCCGGTCTCGTTAGAATTATTTTGACGAGACAAGTCTGATCGGATGGAGACGAATCAACGGAAAATATGTTCGGTGGTCGTGACTTGACCTCACTCTCTTCGACTGACGAAAATTTAAATTAAAGGTATTGAAATTTTTGTTTTGAAGAGAGGATTTGAACGATATCATTGACTGTCGAGAACTCGTCCAGACGGTGCCGAAAACTTAGAAACAAGTTTCCAACAAAAATGGGGCGAAAATCGCTCAATTTTTCTTTTTCATTTTTAATTTTTTAATTAATTTAAATTTTATTAATTAAAATATACTTTAATTAATTAAGAAGATTTTAAAATGATTATAATAATTAAATATTTTATTCAATTAAGAATAATATAATAATAATTATTATTATAATTAAATATATATTTTAATTGATTAAAAATAATTTTAAATTTAATAACTAACAATTATAAAATTATTTGAATTTAAATATAGTATAATTTAATATTTAACATTAAATAAATTTAATATAATTTAATATCTCAATTTAAATTATAAAAAATACAAAAATAAAATAAAAATAAAAAATGACATTTTAGTAAAAAATACATAAGAAAAGGTCAAAAACAGTTAAAGAATACCCCACACGCACAAAGAGCGCGTGTAATGTACCTTCCGTTAATTAGTAATGGAATGGGTGTTTGTTGCTGAGTTTTACAAAACACATGGGGCCTTTTAGCCTATTTTTAAAACAGAAGAAATCTTTAACCGACTTTTTAAAAAATACAAGGAGATTTTATGCATTTTATCCAAAAGAAAAAAAAAATTCAAAATTTAATTTTATTTAAAGCATTAATATTTCAATAAATAATTTAGTGGTTTTTTTTATTTTTTTATATCATTCACAAGTTATAATATAAAAATTTAAATACTGTAAAAATGAATACCTTCTTAGTTTCTTGACATTTAATTATACGTTATAATTCTTTCAACCAAATACGATATTATATTATCAAATTGAAATATTCCGCATGCAATACCTCAAACCAAACATCGTATAATACAAGATAGGACTAATAATCATTTAATTTTGTTTCATATCTAATCATATCACGCCAATTTCTATCACACAAACCAAACCACCCCTATAAATATAGTAAGTAAGCGTCGTATGACCTCATTTGTCCGCCTCACCGTATAAACTTTCTCGTTGCAGACCTCATTTGCCAGAAAATTAGCCGCCTTCTTCCCATTCACGATAGGTGTGTGTAATCTCATAGTCATTTACATTAGACAAAAAATGACTAGTGACTAAGATTTTAATAGCTGTCAATTAAAAATCACGATAAATAATTTTTATTAACCACAATTAAATAAAATTATTATAAAAATATGGATTTTTTTCTTCTTTTGCTATGGGTAAAAGTCATGATAAAAATAGTTTCCATGACTTTTAGTTGTAGCAAATGTTTTAGTTACCCTTGCAGGTACACGGCCAACAACCGTTGTATGGCCATGGTCAATAACTATTTATTATGACTATATTTTTTTTTAATTGCCATGGTTAAATATTGTATTTTTTGTAGTGTTACCCTCCTTCCCGTCCCCTCTGTCCTTCATAAATCGGTTACTATCACAATAGACTAGATTACTATTAAAGTAGATCAATATAAACTAACGAAAAAAAATATAATTTTAGTCTTGTAACTTATGGGCAGTGGTATTTTTGATCCTGCACTGATCAACTTTTCAATTTAATCCCGTAACTTTAAAATTTAGCAATTTTAGTTCTTTTTCGTCCAATTTGATGAAAAATTACATGTAACTTGCACATAACTAAATTTAAATTGCAAATTTAGTCATGTACTTAGCAAGGGTTGACATTATTGGTCCTGCACGAAATGATTTATACGACTAATAATATTACAATTTAATTGGATTATGTGAAACTTACATACAATTTTTCGACTTAAATTGAACGAAAAATTACTAAAATTACCAAAATTTTAAGATTATATTAGAAGAATTTGAACTTAGTTACCTTCACCAACTTTTAAGTTACAAATATTGAAAGAAATATGACATTTTTTAGTTACCTTTTAAATCGACTCTTTATGATCAAAATCAAAAGAAAGCAAAATGAAAATGCAAAGCAACAAATAATTAAATTAAAGGAGAGAATCTTGATATATAATATTGTCATCGGTAAATAACAATTTATCCTATATGATATTGAAAATGAGCACATTACTCCCCTATAAAAAAATATAGTAATTTATCCCCTTAACTAAGAGGTAAATTGCTTCATTTTAAAAATCATAGGGGGGTAAATTATTGTATTTTAAAAAATACAGGGAGGTAAATCGTTATTTGTTTTTTCATAATGGGGTAATTTGCTCGTTTACAATATCACAAGGGGTTGCTTGCATTTTTCCCAATATTTTCGAAATCTAATATAATAAAATTTGAAATTAATGTGGGATTTTGCTACAAGAAAACAAAGACTAAATAGTTAAAAATTATTATATTTGCCCGTATAATATATTTATATTGTCTTCCACAATCTTGGTCTTGGTGCACCCCTCGATTCTCATACTTATTTTATTATATTAAATTTTAATTTCATAAAATAATTATTCACATCTAATAAATTCAAATAAGTTCAAATCTCCTAAAAATATAAGTAGATCTATTTTTATAATAATTAATTTTATAAAAAAATTGATTATCTAAAATAATTGATTTTTTATGTTTGAATATATTGATTGAACGTCGTTCTCTCGAAAAGATTTGCAAATATTCAACCCAAACATCAAACATATACTATATTAGAATAATGCACTTCCGACCTTCAATATTTTTGGGGGACCATACTACAATCAATAATTATCTTAAAGAGTCACTAATTCAAAGTGAATTGTTCCATTTATAGAGTTACAATAAAAAAATTCTATATAAAATTGAAGGAGAAATTGTAATTTATTTCTGTAATTGAGGGGTTGTATTTTAGTTTTATATAAATTGATTTTCGCAATTTAATTAGTCCTCTAATTTTATAATTTTGACAATTTTAATTATTTTTGGTCTAATTTGATTTTGAAAATTGCAAATTACTTGCAATTTTAGTCTTGCAAATAAATATATGCAGAACTAAAAATATCAATTTTCCTAAATTATAGAACTAAAAATGTCAATGCTTCATAAGTTATAGGACTAAAATATAATTTAATTAAATTATGTGCAAGTTACATGGAATTTTTTGGCCAAATATGATAAAAAATGATGAAAATTGCAAAATTTTTAAAGTTATAGGACTAAATTATAAAAATCATTTTGTACGGGACCGAAAATGTCACTTCTAGAAATTACAGGATTAAAATTGTATTTTTTTCTATTATTGAAATAAACCCTTTAATTTCTTAACCCAAAAAATAATAAAAAGGAAAAACAAAAACAGAAATTAATTAAACTTCATTGCAAATGAACATTCCATTGCATAAATTCTTGGTATTCAGTGACTGATTTCTTTGCACTTCGTGAAATCTAATCTATAGCCCTATCGCGGTCTATATATATATGCAGGTTTGATTATTACTTTGAAGTTTGAGCATTCGCGTCGGCGGACGCCGCCGCCATCTCCGCCTCCGCCGTCTTCTCTTCCTGCCTGAACTTCTTGTATATGTCACTCTTGTAAAACTTCCGGGTCCTAATCACCAACAGAAGCGAAACAATGGCTCCGAACACAGTCACAGCAGTGATTATAACAAACGCCAACTTGAAGCACTCCACCCCATTACAGTCCAGCTCTTCCCCGGGCCGCCGCGATCGGCCCGAGGCCAGCAACTGCTTTTCCGCCTCCCTGTCGTACAAATGCCCCGTCACCCTGACGTTGAGCACATACAGCCCAATCGGGCTCGCCACCGACCCGAAATTGTACAGAGTGGAGTAGTATTTGAGCCCGAAAAGCTCAGAGATTATGGCGAAAAGCAGCGGCCACTGAGCACCGAAGCAGAACCCGATGATCACGGAGGCGACGTAGAGTCCGTTGGGGACGTTGAAAGCGATCAAAACATGGCCGATGCTCGAGATTATTAGTGTTAGAGTGAGCATAAGTGGCCTGGGGAACTTGTACTTTTTCAAGAAATGTTCGGACAGGAAGCCCGCAACTACTCTTCCGAGGTAGTTCCATATGCTGACAAGAGACACGAACGTGCTGATGCTTTTCTTCGGGTAGCCCAATGAAGAACCAATCTGCCCTAAGTTGTCGATAGCTGTTAATGTTCCTCCAACTCCACAGATTGTTGCAAAGAATAAGATCAGCATGTCTATGCTGAAAAGGGCTTGCAGGATTGTGTAGTCCTCTCCTCTATCCGGTGGCCGGAACATGCTTCTTGGGTTCCAGCAAGAGAGTTCTTCGTTTTGCGGCGGCGTTACGGTGGATGCCCGTGGTGGAGGTACAGGAGGAGTTGCGGTTGCGGTTGCTTCCACCACCGTCGCTGCGGGTGGTGGTTTATCAGTTACTATCTTTATCGGTTGGGAGGAAATGTTGTCCAATTCTTGTTTTTTCTTCCTCCATAGATCAAATTCTTCTTTCACAACAACAGCAACTGGTAGGAAAAGCAAGAAGATCACAGTGGCTGCACTCACTCCATACTCTCCCCGACTGAAATCCATTTGCTTTTGCAGTATGATCACCAGCATGAGGAATCCAGCCAGCCCAAGTGATACATACAAGAATCTGTAGAACACTTTGAGCTCATGGGCGATGCGAACGACCTTCATGATCCGTATCGTACGCAGAAAGGCGAACGATATGGCGGCCGGCAGCCAGCCGATGAGGAGTATGAGAGATTTTAAGTCGTCTTCATACACCGCATGGTATATTTGCGTAATGATAGCGCCACTCAGGCCAACAAACCCCTTCAGCAGGCCTAAGACGGCTCCCCGGCTCTCCGGGAAGTTCTTGACGGCGGTGACAAGAGCACCGGTGTTGGCAAAGGACTGCGAGTTGGCGCCGATGCAGATGTAGAGGCACATGTGCCACACCTGCGGCCGCGAGATCTTCTTCGAGACGGCCAGCCAGATCATGAGGTAGCCGAAAAAGTTGAGGACAGCGCCGATGGAGAGGACAACCCACGGCGGCGTCACCTCGTTGATCAGGCCGGAGAGGACGCCGACGTTGGAGCCGAGGTCCTTGAAAAAACTGAGGAGGTTGAGGGTTGTCTGGTCGTACCCCAGAGCGGACTTGATCTCCGAGGAGTACAGACCGAACATGTAGGTGGCTCCGGCGGCGGACATGATTAGTGTGGTGGCGAAAACCATGAACCACCGGCCGGTTAGGACTTGCGTAGCGAAGGCTCGGGTAGTTGGCCACTCGACGGCGGCGCCGCCACCACCGGTGATGCTGGCAGCCACCATCTCTTTCTTGGATAAACCTCTGACGTATTAGCTATAAAAGCGTGCGGTGGTATTGTTTTACGAGATATTGTAGTGAAGTAGTCGCATTAATGTGTAGAGTCAAAGAGAGAGAGTATATCTGCATCCAGATTCATACGTTGTGGGGTCTTTATAACGTGTATGTATGGAATTGTGGGTGGTGGGGGGTGGGGGTGTATATCAAGTGTGTCTCTTGGAAACTTGAAAAGGAAGGATTTGTCTGAAATGCTCAAATTTACTTTGATCAAATTTTCAATACTTAATAGTCAAAATTAATTATATTAATATTATAAGTATTATTATACTTGATTAATAATTTTCATTTCATTTTATATGATTCAATATAAGTAAACTATGATGCATGGATATGAAATGACGGACATAACAACACAGAAATGCACGACGATACAAAAAATTAAAAAAAAAGATACAATACGACATTGATATACTTTTTTATTATATATATTCTCGATTTCTCATAAAATTAAAATATAAAATATAAAAATATCAAGATAAAACATAATTAAGCATGTCTTACATTCAAAGTTTTAACTAAATTATAACTTAAGAAATATACATAATCAGTATTGATATAAACATTTCATGAGCTAAGCTCAAAAACAACACGCATCAACCCAAATGGTTACAAACTAACTGGCCCACTAGTTAGGAGATAAGGCCCATAACGTTATATCTCTTTTACGTTACTGAATTGACTGGTCTAAGAATTAAGCTCATTCCAGTCGGACGCATAATCATACAACTAGCCAAACTCATCGTACAGCTTGGCAATATATTAAGACATGTTATCCTAAAATATCTCCAACTAACTCCTATTAGATAGATGACAGCCGAACTGGTAATCTACAAGTAACACATTTTTGAATTTCTAGGCAGACATAGTCAATAGAGTGTATCTCAATCAATCCAAGTTTAAATCAGACATAATTTTTTGGTTAGTTAGCTGATTTAAAAGACTTTCAAATGGCACAAGACTCTTTACAATGAATTCTCATATTTTGCTCTATAAAAGCCTATAAATAGAGGCCTTTTGCAGTCATTTGTTAACATCAACTCTTACACTCAAACTCTCACTCATTCTCTCAATTCTCTTTTAGTTTTAGGCTATTTTAAGTTCTCTTTTTGCACTCCGTACGAATATGTATATCTAATTAACTAACATTATTTTTAATCATTATTTTCACTTTGATTCGAGTTTTCCTTTCATTTTTCTCAGTGAACAGTTATTTGACTCTACAATCAAAGTTTTAATTTTTGTTTTGTAGAATTAATCTCCCATTAATCTTAGAATTTCTCTAAAAATCCGTCAATCCTTGTGGAGAGCAGTTGAAATTCAGTATGCATCAAGTATTTTCTAAAAAATATTCAATGAAAATTTTTTAATCATTTAAATTAGTTAAGTCATCATAATCATTTCCCGAACTTTTTTTAATTTCATCCCAAAACTCCTTTTCTTTTTTATAGTAAGAGAATAATGAATTAATTCTTTTTTTTAGCACCAATTTTTTTTTATTTTTTTTAAAGACAGTCCAAAACTTTTCTAAATTATAAAAAAGAGCCCCAAATGTATCTAAAAATGCGTCAGAGACTCCAACAGGCATGTCCAACACCGTGTCCTTATCTTTTTTCTTTTTATTTTATATTTTCAAACATGCAGATGCCGTGTCTGACACCTATTTGGGACGCGTTCGTATTTGATACGTGTCAAATATTGCGCTGAGTAATTTTTTAAAGTGTCCTCTATTATAATAGGTAATATTGATTATGTAATTAAATTTGATTTTACATAACTCAAAACTAATTCAATTTTAAAAAAATTCTAAATCTCCACTTAAATGAAATGCAAAATAAAAAAATAAAGGATCTGAAGGAAGAAATTATAGTCCAAGTCTGATATTGTCGATCACAACATATATACCAATATATAATAATTAAAAAAAATCATAATATATTAAATCGAATATCAAAATAATAATATGACAAAATCCATCGTGATCATGAGAAACTTCAAAGCAATTGACTGGGAAAAATTAAATGCCTAGAAACATGGGCTGTCAAATTGATCTTATCTACACTTAGAATATTCTGATTTCTTGGAGGGTCTCCCAGTTTAATTAAATATGTTTTTATTTTCTTGTTCAATATATATATATATATAGATAGATAGACAGAGAGAGGGGGGGGGGGGTGGGTGGGCTGAGGATAGTTGAATAATGGCATGTCGTATATGTCATTTGTCGACATCTGTTGTGTTGTGTGCTGCTAGAACTAGTGTTAGTATCAATGCCAGCACTCTACAGTTGACTCTTCCTCTCATCATAGAGTGTCCTCCATTATATTGGAAAACTTTAGTGCTGTGTCGAAAATTTTGATACTGACGACCTATAGTATTATATCGGAAAATTTTAGTACTGTGTAGAAAATTTTGATACTGATGACCTATAGATATAGGACAACAAATGAGAACTATTTTAATGTGAAGGGGAGCAAAATTGTCAACACAGAACTAAATTTTTTAAAAAAATGGCCTAATTTGAAATATTCAGAATTAATTCGTCGAACAGAACTAAATATGTAATTTGAATAAATTACAAAATTAGAAAATACTATCAACTTATATATAATTATATAGGGCCAAAATTATAATTTTACCTTCATTAAATCTTGAGGTTACAAGTTGCAAAAAGTTTTATTTCTTGGACCAGATATTGAGATATTTATTTACTGATTGCAGCTAAATCAAGGTTGTTGTTTTTTTCAATCATGTTGGATATAAACAATTTAAAGTTTCTATTCCAAGAAATAAAAAATAAAAAAATAAAATCATAGTATTTGATTAATTTGATGTTTCTTGCCAGGGATACAAGTTTGCCTTTAGAGTTGATTAAAATATTAAACAAATGGATGCTAAAATTGAGGTTCTTCTCTTGAATCAATTGCGTAAATTACATAAAATATTGTGGGATTTTCGTCCAATGAATAATAATAGTTGCTTTCTCTGTTAGTTAATATAAAGCAAAATAAGGGTAAATTACATTTTTGGTCACATAAGTGGACTTGTTTTCAATTTTGGTCCCACACTCAGGCCAATTCGCACATTTACGTGTGGGACCAAAATTGGAAACGGGTTCACTTATGGGACCAAAAATATAGTCATGGCACTCTTGAAGTCTGTACAAACAGAACAAAAATTCACTTAATAGTACTTATATAATTATATAAAATTAATATGTTATATTAAATTAGGTTCTTTTGACTTTATATATATAAATATTAGGATAAATTACAACGAACTCTTTGGAGGTATGATATTACTAATATTTCTTATTGTTTGAAAATTACTAATGCCCAAATGATATTTAATAAAATTATATAATTTTTAAATAGAAGCATATAATTGTCAAATTTGCTATTACTATATTTTTTTTAAAGAAAAATTAAAAAATATAAAAAGTTCATATGAGGTGGATAAAAAAATTTAAAAATTGTCCACTTTATTCCATAAAAACATTTCAACTTTTTTAAAAAATAAGTAAATTTATATTTTATACTAATACAAGTATTTTGGTCGGTCCACCACAAAAAAAAAGAATGAGAATTTAACGAAAACTAATGAATTTAGCTAATTATTGAGCATTCGTTGGGTATTGATTATTTTTTAAATAAAAAAAATATTTATAATTATATAAAATTTCAAAAAAAACTCACTGTAATTTAATGTAAATACTAACTATATGGATTGGTATTCATATACATCAAGGGCATACAGTAGTAGAATCTTGGGGTATTTAAATGTCGAGTTAGGTAAACATTTGGTAAACCTAACCCAGTGCGTTTAATACATTTCAAGTGTACGTTAGCATGTATATATAATTAAATTCTAATCTGCACCTACTTAAGTGATAATTAGACAATTATACGTAAATTTATGGTTTGAGATATTACACCTAAAACCCTTAAAGTTTATTTCATTCATTATTTAGTCAAAATTCACCGAATTTACTAATATTAATAAAAAAAATCAAAGAAAAATCTATATTTCCCTCGATTGACTTGTTACTTATTGCAAGTCAAATAATTTTTTTATGAATAAATTACCTTCATCGTCTTTATACGTTAATGAATGTGAAGAGATATATCGTCACTGTTACAATGGTTGTTTAGTCAATTTTTTTTTTTTTTACTTGGAATACATCAGTAATAAGTCAATCGAAAGTAATTATCAAATTTTTTTTACTAATATCAGCAAATTCAGTCAATTTTCACTAATGAAGGAACCTATTTGTTAGACGAAAGTAAACCTTAAAGATAGATACATTCTTTTTCAAAATAAAGGGATTTTACGTGTAATTACACCAAACTTCAAGGAAAGAGAGTGTAATTATCCATTAAAATATCCTTTTCAAGGTTCAACTAATTTTATATATGTATTCAATATTATCAGGGTAAAAGAATACTTTAGTCCAATAACTTTGACCCGGATTAATTTTGGTTCAATAATTTTGCCAATATTAGATTTAGTCCATTATCTTCAATTTTGTGTAGTTTGGGTCCTTCAACCAAATTTATGACCATTTTGCCCACTTCTTTGGTCAGTGAAACATTGTTAACTGTTTTGTTTCTCATTCGAGATCTAGTATTCATCGTTGGTGCTTAAATTTTGTTTCCCACATACGGCATCAATATGATGTGGATAGAGAGAAAATGAAATATAAGCACAATCTTAGGAGAGTTTTTTCATTATTTGTTTTCTTCAACTTCTCTTGGTTTTTATAGGCATTTCTATTAATGATGTTTTAGCATAGTATCCTGAGTTCCTATGAAGAAATTCAAGGTTATAGGTTCAACTTTCATCAGATTTATGGGCGCTTGTCTGATCATTTTATGTGAGTTTATAATAAATTATATGATTATTTATAATATATTGATGTATATTGTTAGAGTCGACATATACATTAACATAATCATGTGATTACCACCTCAAAAGAAAAAAAAAAGAATTACCATTTAAATCAACTTACTTTTTTTATTAAAATTAATGTGCCGAAAATTTATGTTATTTGTATATTTAATAAAGATTTTTATGTATATATAAATTATAATATTAATTTTAAATAAAAAGTTAGGACAGAATTACTGTCTCTTTTTACACATATAATTGTACCTCTTTTAATATTTCAAATTCTTGCAATAGTTCTTTTTATATTATTTATGTTGGTCTGAACTAATGAATCAAGAATTGAAATGCTGATGCTGTCATTACCTTGATCCTAGTCAACAAATATTTGATACATCCCAATAATAATATCCATTTTATGGAATTAGGAAACAAGTAAACTATTTAAAAGTATTTTTCTTGATTATGAGTCAAAATATTACAATTTTAGTTAGTTTAAACACCCTTTTAATTTTGTCTGATGCATGAATGAAGAATTCTAGATCTAGTAGAAGAAAACAAGGTTTCGGAGACGGATTTTTCCATCTCTAAAATCAAAATTATCTTAAATAAATAGCGATAGAAAAATTTATAGCCACGCGTGTAGCTGAATGCCCTTGTGGCTAAACTTTAGAGAAAACATAAAACTTTCATCTTTAATTTTTTCAAAAATAACAAATACTTTTAAGAATAATCCATCTCTGTTTTAGTGGATAATCCATGTGTGTTCTATGGGTAAATGTAAAGTACTTTTCGTCTCTAAATCCATCTATAATCCCGTCGTAAAACATATTGTATTTCTTTCACTAATCCGTTTCTAAAGACCAAAGGTTCTTTATTTTGTTATTTTCAATTTTTCGTCTCCACTTCCGTCTCTAAACTCCTACAATTTTTCCGTCTCTTAAAGTTTTTATTTTTCCACAATCTATAACAATATAAACCAAGTCTCAACGTGATCAATCAACTGAAATAAATTAAACTTGCAATTAAGATGGTGTTTGGCTAAGTTTTTCTGGAACATCTTATAAGATGTTTCTGGAGGAGCTTATAAGATGTTGGATTTTATTTTAAAAATAAGTTTCTAAATTGTTTGGACAAAATAAGATGTTAAAGCTGTTGGATCTTATTTTAAAAATAATTTCCTAAAGTATTTGGATAAAATAAGATGTTAAAACGTTTAAGATGTGAAAATATCTTATAGGATGTTAGGGTGTTCGGCATAATAAGGTCTTTAATTTATAAAATGACTAAAATGAACATGATACGCACTAGAATCAAATAAGTTGTTATTTATTGATATATTTTATTTTAAACATTTTCAGGACGCTTTTATAAATAATAAAATTAATTTTATTTGAAATAAAAAATTAATAGATTATTTTTTTCAATAACAAAAAAAATAATGAATTATTACCTAAACTTTTGAATAAAAATAATATATGTACATTCATACTAGTCTAATGTTAATATAGATATATAATTGATATTTTCTTTGTTAATGTAATGATTATTTCGTGTCATAATTTATAGTATCTTGAATTTATATTTTTCAGTTAACATAATATCAATATCAATCTTATTTTTATATAACTAGAATAATTTCTTATTAAATAATGAAGTATTTTATATTTTACGAATATTCAAAAAATTGAATAGCAAAAAAAAAAAAAAAATTAATCCTAGAGGGAGAGTTTGAGTGAGTGTGTGTGTCTGTGTGTGAGTGAGAGCGTGTGTGGTGGTGCGTGAAGAGAGGCTGTATAAGTGTATGAATGGAGATTTTTTTTGTCTTATAATATATTAATTTTTATATAACTCATAAGATTTTATAAAAAAAAAATATTAAGAAAGTTAACTTTTTTTAAAGAACTTATAGATCCAAAACATTTTATTGTGAGATCTTATAAGCTTTTTAAAAAAAATTAGCCAAATAAATATTTAAAACTTATAAGTTCTCAAACATCTTATAAGATATTTTCAGGAAGTTATAAGCTTAGCCAAACACCCTCTAAGTCTAACATTCGAAACAAGTTGTAAGTTAGTTCAGCTATATTAATCACAAGTTAAAGATAACAAGTAGTTAAGCTGTACGAGTAACTAAGTCATTCATATAATTAGTAACAACAAAATAACAAGTGATTTTCACTGAAATTTTGTTGCTTATGTGGTCCAGACTAACCGACAAACCAATAGTTTGTGTATTCCACATCTTCGAGCAATTTGTGGGCTAGTTCTTGTAGTTCTACCTCCATCTTTCTAGCATTTTCAGGAACAGTTTCAAGCAATTTTTTATTTTCTATTTCTCTTCTTGAAACCGTTTATTCCATCTTTGTAACATTAGATCACATATCCTCCACTGCTTTTGTTAACTCATCAAATTTATGCTCATATGCTCTAAATATAGAACTAACTGATCTTGGTACATGATGACCAACTCCCAAATCCATATAAACGCCTGTTAGAAGGATTTCCAGCTATGTTATACCATGTTGAACGATCGAAAGAAAATTGAAAAAAATTATCAGACCAACCCGTTTTTTTGTCAAGTATTCATCCTATACAAATACATTGAATGTAAAAATAATATTTGTGTAATAAAAATCTAACAAAAATTTTCAATATATCAATCAATACTTAAGTACCAATGATAAAATTTTCAAATTCATGGCTTATAAAAGTAAACTACACGACAAAAATAACCTTAAGAATGTACAAATGCTTCAGAAGAATATTTATAAAATGAGAACATACTCAGCTAAAATTTCACCATTGACTGTTTAGTGAAAACAAATTAAGAAGAGAGATGAAAAATAGGAAGTCCTTTGGTCGGAAAAAGGGAAAAATACAAAAATCTTGATTAGAGTCGCTAGCACGGGAGAAAGGGAAAAGGGAGATCAAATGTTTGGATACTCATAATCAAGAGGTTGTGAGTTCAAGTTTTATGGATGTAGACATTTAGTTTACTTTTAATTAATAGAAGTATGTTGTTTCTTTTGTTTGATTCAAATTTGCTGGTTGATTTACAAATACTGATTTATTGCGTAGCAAATGTTGTAATATGTTGGTTGATTTAAAAATATCGATGTATTTTTTTTAAAAAATCACTAATACCGCCTTTGATGACGAATGGTGAGTGCAACGTCACAGATGAGCGGCAAGAAATTGGGGTAAGGTTCTTCTCAGGGTGATGTTTCTTTCTTTGTTTTTTTTTTTTCCTCTTATTTCTCTTTCTATTTCTCGTATTTTTTTTTTAAAATTAGACATATTTAAGACTAGAAATTATTTAAATAAGATTATCAAAATCTTAATTTCTGAGACGAAAATTTTCCATCTCAAGAATTTTATTTTTACATTCAAATATAGACAGCGACGAACATAATATAAAATTGTTTTTTTATCATTTCGTAGCTAAATCCATCTCTAATACTGATGTTCTATATTCTAATTTTTATATCAAAGACGGAATCAAAGACGCAATGCTTTAGTCGCAATCTTATCTCAACGAAAAGTATACATCCGAAGCTAAAATTCATCTTTGATTCAAAATTTTATTAATAATTTAAGAGAAAATTGGTTTTTGTCTTAAAATTCATCTCGATCAGTGTTCCCTATAGATTATTTATTTTACCCACCCTCAAATTTGTTTCACAATTTTTCAAAAACTTTCAAAAAAATTCAGCAAGTGTAAACTTGTAATATCCACTTCACCATTTATGGGCTACGCAATTATTTTTCATTTGAAGGGGTATTTATAATTTTTGAAATAATGAGATGATATTTGTAATTATGCCGAAACCTCAAAAGAGGCAGTTATAATTTACCCTATTAATTATATAAATTTTAGGCTTGTTATTAATTCAAGAATAATAAATCAATTAGCTCTATATCAATTTCAAACTCAAAACCATTAATTTTCAAGTTTAAATACAGAGATTCAAGAGCAATCTCATATAGAGAAAAACAGTCCGATTTTCAACCAGATCACGTTGTATTTCACTATTATCCAAAAGTAACGTTCGTTTCACCTTCAAAATCAACAATTCCAATACATAAAAAATGCAAGCAACCCTATGTGATATTAAAATTGAGCAAATAATTTTTTTATAAAAAAAATTAGTAATGTACCTCTCTGTGTTTTTTAAAATACAACAACTTTACATCCCTAGAAGGGGGAGATATATTGCTTCATTTTAATTAGCACAAGAAGGTAAACATTGCTATTTTTTTTTTTTTGGGTGAATAGTAATTTACCCCCTTATGATATTCAAAATGAGCACCCCCCTATGAAAAAAATATAGCAATTTACCCCCTATTTTTTTTAAAATGAAGCAATTTACCTCCTTATAGGGAGGTAAATTGCTTTATTTTAAAAATCATATAGGGGTAAATTGTTATATTTTAAAAAATACAGAGAGGTAAATCGCTATTTGTTTATTCATAAAGGGGTAATCGCAAGAGAGTTGTTTGCATTTTTCCCTATTCTTTTTCTTCACAGGAGGCAACATGCTCATTTATTAATAGTTCATATGAACTAGTGTGAACGAACTCTTAACTATTCAACTATGTGAATCTTGAATCCAAAATCAAATCATGAATAAACACGCAAACCCTAGAAGGGGGATAAACAACTTCATTTTAATCAGCACAGGAAGGTAAACATTGCTACTTTTTTTTTGAATAGCAATTTCTACCTCTGTAATTTTGAAAATGAGCATATTACCCCCCTATTAAAAAAACATAGCAATTTACCTCCTGTATTTTTTAAAATGAAGCAATTTACCTCCTTACACAGGGAGGTAAATTGCTTCAATTTAAAAATCATACGGGATAAATTGTTATATTTTAAAAAATAAAGGGAGGTAAACCGCTATTTATTTTTTCATAAGGGGTTAATTTGCTCATTTGCGATATCACAAGGAAGTTGCTTGCATTTTTTCCTATTTTTCTTCTTGACAGGAGACAATCTGCTCATTTATAATATCACAGCATAAATTACATTAAAGCCGTTTGAATAGTTCATATTAACTAATGTGAACGAACTCTTAACTAGTCAATTATGTGACTCTTGAATCCGTAATCAAATCATGAGTAAACACGCAAACCCCAGTAATTGATTCTCAACAACTTTAAATAAAACTCTCAAAATTCTTTCAAACTAGCAAGAAAAGTATACGTAGAAACAACAAATACACAACAAAATTAGAAAAAAATATTTGAAAAGAAAACAATGACAGTCCATTTGGTCCACTTGAACCCAATTTCAACATCATGATAAATTCTCACGTCAGTGTCTCAATTAGTCAATGACCAAAAACTTAAGACATTGTCTCATATTTCTAAAGTGTTTTTGCTTTTGAAAATTATTAAGACTAAATTACAACTTTCTTTCTTGAGTTTCGTCATAATTATGAATAGTTTTTCATTATTTGAAAAGTTACCTTTTTTAAATTAAAAATAATTGTGTAGCCCTTAGACAGTTTTATCTTTGTTGAATTTTTTCAAAAGATAAAAAAAAATACTTGCAAAAATATAAAAAATTGAGGGTGGATGAAATATATAATTTAGAGGAGATATTAATTCGTAAAAATATAAATTATAATTTATAATTTGGATAAAATTAACGAAATGAACTTGTTGTTAGACGGATTTTAATTAAAATTAAGGGAGTATTTATAATATTTTAAATAATAAAAAAATATTTATAATTATATCAAATCTCAACAAAAACGATTGTAATTTGACCAATTAATAAAAATAGGTGAAATTGAAAGGAATAGAGGTAGATAAAGTCAAAGATGAGTAGTGTATATCTCAGACCTTGTGTTTACACTTAGACTGGAACTGCACCCCACGTGTGTATGTATGACTTTTGCATAATTAGTTAAGGATGACAAGGGATCTAGTCTGAAAAAATCGAGTGTATTTTAATATTTAGAGCCAATCAACGGTTTGGTATCTTGGGCTACACACCCTATCCCAACCCTCCCCACCCTACCCTACCAACAAATTATTACTTATTTATGGGGTGAATAGTAATTTACCCCATATGATATTGAAAATGAGCACATTACCCCTTATGAAAAAAATATAGCAATTTACTCCCTTATACTTTTTAAAATGAAGCAATTTACCTCCTTATACAGGGAGGTAAATTGCTTCATTTTAAAAATCATAGGAGGATAAATTATTGTATTTTACAAAATACAGGGAGGTAAATCGCTATTTATTTTTTCATAAGGGGGTAATTTACTCATTTGCGATATCACAAGGGGATTGCTTGCATTTTTTCCCTTATTTATGTGTAAAAAGAATTATATGTTTATATAGGATTAATTGAATATTTGTTCTATAATTTAGATTATTTAGTATTTTCATTCTTTAAATTTTTCGAATAGTATTTTAGTCTTAATTTTTTTTAATTTTTGTGATTTTAATTCTTTTCTCGTCTGAGTTAACTTCCACCGGCGAAAAAGAGAATTGAAATTGTAAAAATTAAAAAGATATAGGTTAAAAAATACTACTCTATAAAGTAAAGGACAAAAATATTGATAAAAAAAATCAATAGAAACAATAGCCCCCCAATTTTAAAAGATTATGCGAGATGTACATGCATTTTTCCGGGGAGAAGGTTGAACTCCAGAGGAGAAAAGGATTGAAATTGCGAAATTAAAGGATGTAGGACCAGCATGAAACCCTAGAAAGTTTAAAAGATGAAAATGCCAAATAATCTGAGTAATTGAACTAAAAATATATTTGAGCATATTTATAGATGTGTGTGGAGTTATGTATAGTAAAATGTATACGTATCTAATAGGATAAATGATATATTTAGTCTCGTATATTTTCATTTAAAATCACTTACTCTCTCAAATTTATTTCTTGATTTTAGTATCCGTAAACTTTAAATTTTATCTCAATTTGGTCCCTTTGACCATTTTTTTTCGATGAAAATGTGGCTGGAGTTTCACTTTGTTTAGGGTAAAATGGTCAACTTAAGTTTGATTTTATCACTTGAATCCTTAAGTTTGTAAAATTATAAAATTAGTCCTTTTTTAAACGAAAAAAATAACTTTTTCTTAAAATTAAATCTTAACAATGTTTGAAGAAAAAAAGTTGGTAGAATGTACTTTTAATTAGATTATTGGATTTCAAATATATATAAAATCCATTTTAAGTGGTTTTTAGAGAACTTTTTCTATAAAATGGAACTATATATTTAGAACCTCTTAAAATGAATTATATATATAATCCAACAAGAATCTAGTTAAAAAGAATAATTTATCAATTTTTTGTTCAAAAACCCAAATATGTAATAAATATTTTTAAAATTAAAATTTTTTAGACGTATCTTTAAATTTTAAATTAAAAAATTAATGACTTATTTATTATATTTTCAAATGAGATAAGTTTTATAAAATTTCATAATTTTGGTTTGTTTTAACTATTGAAAAAAAAAAAAAACAAGACTGTTTATTTTAAGTTAACCAATATATTATTGTTATGTTTACAAGAGTTCAAAGTTTTTATTATTCACATAAGATAATTACAACATACCTGCATAAAAAAATATATATAAAGAAGTTACCTTTTTTATTTAAGAAAGGATTAATTTGATGATTTTACAAACTTAAGAGATGAACGTTGATTGGGCCGGATTTTGGCCCAATTATTTTTGGGCCATACCCATCACAAATTAATGGCTATTTTTTAATTTGCAAAGTTAAACCATTTTTGCTACCAACCAAAAGTCACTGTCAAAAGTATTGCAAATCCAGGTGACAGCTACTGCACTGCTTAATACATCTACTCTCTTCTACACAACCACAATAGAATTGATCATCACATGTGTTCTCTTTTTTCTGACTTGAATATGTGCTCGTTCCAATTCTTTCCCCAGGGAGCATACGCTAATATTTTCTTTTATGGAAACAATGAACTATTGAGTACCAAATTTGGTGTAGTGTTGCGTGCTAGTGCCCTTCTCAAGGCGATTCTCTTGAGCTAGCACTGTTGTACAATAATTATTACTTTTCGCTCTTACTGAAATCTACATTTTGAAATTGTGCCCAATTTACTGTTTTCGTGCTACACCTTGCTTGCTTGTATTGCTACTATATTTCGTGCTGTTGTGCATGTCGGTGTTCTGTGCAAGTGTCAACGGAAATTCTGTTATTGTTTCTGTTAGGCGAATGTAGTTGTTTATTGTCAGACTACTAGCCTCATGGTCTGAGAGGTGGTATCAGAGCCTTGGCGCCTAACCCGTGGACCTTGGTGGGTTTTGCTGTGACCTACACAACTTCTGTGAGAATGACGAGCCAAGATATCAAGAGCACGAGAAGGGTAGTGTTGCCCAGTGAGCAAGCTGCAAATCTAGAGGATGAAAACTCCCATTTGGCGGAGATGGTGATGAATTTGGAGGAGGAGGTTTTTTTCCTAGAATAGGATTCAAGGTGTTGAATTCCGAACTGGAGGAATATCGACAAGTGCTTCTTGAGCAGCAAATCTTCGGATGAGGGAGGACTCCTTCCTTGTAAAAACTCCTGCCTTGCAAGGAGTCCGGCTTTTTGAGGGCATCTTCCTTCTCTTGGGCTGGGCTTGGAATATAGCTGCAGGTCTTCATAATGGGCTTCCTTCTTGGGCCAAGCTTTATGAGGCAGACTTCATCCTTGAGTAGGCTCTTGCTTGGGGGGTCTCCTTCTTGGGCTGAACCCATTGGGCCTCCCTCTTGAGCCAGGCCATGCTGCAGGGTGTTTCTTACTTAGGCTAAACCCAATGCCCTTGGGTGGCTGCCTCTCTTTTTTAGACTGGAGGGCTTGACTTAGGCTTTAGCATTTTTTCTTGGGTCAATCATTTTGGGCCATACCCATCACAAATTAACGGCTATTTTTTAATGACTAAATATGTGTTCCTGTACCCATTCCAAATTTTTCTATAATGTGTTTCTCTTTTTTTATTTAATCTCACTATCTTATTTCATACTTCTTATTTTTTCTCTATTTCCTTAATGTATTTTACCGATATCAATTTTTAAAAATAGTTGACCAACTAACTTAGAAATATAATTTGCAACTTATTTGTAGAAGAAGAGTACTTCTACGGCATGAATCCAAGGAGGCGTATGTGGTGACAGGGATCCGAACATTCAGCAGAAAAGGCGGGATTTGGGGATAAGGCTCATCCTTATCCGTTCCTTTAGCAACGAATCCCAGGATGAAGAGGTACTCCTCCCTCATGCAGACTCCTATCTGATGAGGAGTTCCTTCAAGCTGATTTAGCTTGGAACCTCTGGATCGGGCTTCCTCTTTGGGCTATATTTGACAAAGAAGACTTCTCTTCTTGGCTAGACTCTGTTGTAGGGGGGCGCCCTTTTGGGCTGAGCTAAGAAGACCTCCCTTTTGGGCCGAACCAAATTGTAAGAGGTCTCCTTCGTGGGCCAAGCATGGTGACTTGGGTGGATTGCCTCTCTCTTGGGCTGGTGGGCTTATATCTGGGCTGAACACTTCTTTTTGGATCAATCTCTTTTGCCCACACTCATCAACGAGCATATTGACACACTCACATGTGTGTGCACAATCAATTTAAAATTATAAAAAATTTATTGTTATATAAAAAGTATATTAATTAGATTAATAAAATATTAAAAAGTATAAAAATGAGAAAATAATAAAAAATGAGAGAAGAAAAAGAGATGTGGAAGTTGAGAAAAGAGAAAAATATGAAGTTAAGAAGGGAGAGAAACATGGAAAGTTCAGAAAAGAAAAAAAAAATTAATTATATCTATACTAATATCAAAAGAGAACACCTTCCACACTCATAAATGGCGGTTAATAATACAGCTTCACTAATTTTTCTAAAATAAAAATTTTTCTTTATGATAAAATAACTAACTTATTCAAGTTTTTATAATTTACATTAATTTATAAATTATTTTTTTCTTTCTTTCTTTTTATAATGTAATGTACTGGTTTATATATTTTACTCTTATTTGTAATATATTTTAAAGCGTGAAAAATTATATATTATATGCACGTAAGAACGACGTGCCACAACGGCTAGTAAAAAAAAAACCCTTCCACACTTACAAACGGTAGTTAATGACACTGCCACACCAATTTTTTGTGAAGTCAAAAATACCCTTCATGATAAAATAACTAACCTATTCTACTTTTCAAAATTTATATTAATTGATAAGTTATTATTATTTTTTCTTTCTTTCTTTTTATCAACATAATGTACTGATTTATATATTTCTCTTATTTATAATATATTTTAAAGCATTAATTATATGTGATGCGTTCAAGAAACGCATGGGTCCAATTGCTATGGGCTATACTCAAAGTTTGGGCAGAAGCGAATACGAATCCTGAAAGGAGGACCTGCAAAAAAGGCGTTAGCACTCCGACACCAAGTTAGTTTTGGATTTAGGAATAAATAATTGTAAAAAATGAATAATAATGCGGAATTGAGATATGATTAAGAAATTTGTAGGAGAAATTGTGATCAGAATGCAATTCGAATGCTAAAGCAAAACTAGAGGAATTTTCTAGATTATTCCCTCCCTCTCTGTTGGGACTCTGCATACTTCATTTATTTTCGAAAAAGGGGGCGAAATATGTGGGGATAAGGCAGGATTTCAATCTCATTTTCAACAACAACACGTCTTTACCTAAGGGAGGACTTCATTCATGCGAGAATTCCTATTTTAGGGGGAGTCCGTTTATGTTTAAAAGTCTTAGGTATCTGGGCGCCTCCTTTCTCCTGGGCTGTCCTAGTTGCCAAGGGGGTCCACCTAGGGCCGATATGGTCCAATATGAATGCTGACCTCGAGATTGATGGGATCCTACGTAGGAGAGTGGGATGCCACGTGGGAGAGTCGACTACCACGTGTGTGGGCCTTTTGGGCCGAATTTTTATTGGGCTTTGATCATGATCCGAGTAAGGGGATGCCTTCAACTTCCTTCCTTTGCCAATCTAATTTTTTGGGGGACACTCCCAAGGCCGCCTATCAAGTGTTCTTGGGCCTCCCATGACTTGGCCCTCCTTAGATGTTATGGCCTCTCGATTCTTTCTTCTTTTTGGATTGTTTGGCCTCTTTGGGCCATCTTATTTTTATGCTCATCGCTAGCCTCCCCACTCTAATAAATAGAGATTTCGACATTTATTAGAGTAAATGTCTTTACAGGTTAGTCAAAGAAGGAACTCTTTTTTTTTTTTTTCGAATTCCTGCAAAAAATGTTAGTAGCATAAACATGCTTAGAATAAAAAAGAGCTTACTTCATGCCTGTATGCAATATGGCTTTTTATGAGTGTGTCTCCATGGAGGAGGGCTTAATGGGTACCTTTTGTGCCTACTCTGGTGTGGGGCTTTATTTTTCTGTAAGAAAATATTAAATAACAAAGATATGTATATACAACAAAGAGGCCTCTGTGCCTTTGTCGAAGATAGGGCTTTTTATGAGAGAGATGTCTTTCTCGTGAAATCCCTACAAGAAAGCACATGCTAAAAAATTGAAAGTGGTAAAATTAACCTCCAAAACTATTAAGTTAAAATATTAAAGATATTCCTTGAGGGAAGCTTGTATGTGAAAATTTATTCGGTGAGGAGATGCTTGCCTGGGGGCAGGGCTTATTTTTCTAGGGCGATGGCCCCTTAGAGCAGAGCTTATCTTCTGAGGGGGATGCCCACCTGGGTGTAGGAGTTTTTTAGGAGGATGACTGCCTAGGTGCAGGATTTTTTGAGGGGGATGTCTGCCTCAGGACAGGGCTTATCTTGAGAAGGCGTTTAGGTGGAGTAGGTCATCGTCCTCTTGTTCCTTGCATTTTTCACCAAGGACGACATTCTTGTACTCTTTAGCCTCCTCCAAGTTAATGTATTGTTCAGCTAGTGCTAGGAGATTGTAAAAATTGCGAGGGGGCTTCTTAGTTAAAGATTTGAAAAAAATCCCAATCTTGTAATCCCTGTGTAAAAGCATAAATTAGTGTATTAAATGCTATCGTAGGGACCTCTAGGGCCGGTAAATTAAAGCGTTGAAGATATTCCCTCAGTGATTTTTCTTCTCTTTATTGTAAAGAGAAAAGACTCATGAGTGTTTTTTGACATTGTTTATTGCTGGCAAATTGATGGAGAAATTGAGAGAGAAATTCTCCGAATGATCGGATGGATCCCGAGGACAATTGCTTGAACCACTGTTGGGTTGACCGTATGAGCGTGGTTATAAATACACGACAGTTAACCCATCGGTGTAATGGTGAAGAAGGGCGATATTCTTAAAGTAGGAGAAGTGTTCCTGCAGATTCGTGGTTCCTTCGTACTTCGGTAGGTTGGGCTCTTTCTAGTCGAGAGGGAGTTCGTCTGTCATGATTTCTTCACTAAAGGGCATACCCTTCTGCTCCTTCGAGGGAGTTCCCGTGATTTGGTACTGGACGTCTTGGAGGCCTTTCTGCAGGCATTCTAGATGTGCGAGCCCACTAACGAGGGACGTCTCACTGGATTTGCGAGAGATGGTCCCTAGTCACTTGCGACAGGCGGTGCAGGAACAAGGGATACCATTTGACTTTCTTCCTTAGGGTCATCCACGTCTAATGGAGTTACTGCATAGGCTGGGACTAGTATTGCCATTTGCTCCTGTATGGCCACCATGATCATCTGTTGTATGGTCTATAGGAGTCCTAGGGGGAGCCCCCTCGAGGAGGTCTTTAAGGAGGGACTATGGTGTGGAGGCTCAGTCAGCGGGTTAGCGGGTTTGGGGGGTCCTAGGACCATCGCCCTAGTGGCGAGGGCCAAGGATGTTCCTGCAACAATTTGCAAAGCTTGGGCATTGCCAGGTGCCTCCACAACCTTTTGCTTGTTTGCGGAGTTGCTAGGAATTTCCATTGTTACTCACATCTTTAACTCAAAGTTCCCACAGACGACGCCAATGATGGGTTCAAAAACCCACGGGTCCAATTGATATGGATCATGTTCAAAGTTTGGGTCGAAGCGAAGAATCCTGAAAGGGGGACCTGCAAAAATAAAGGTTCTCACTCCGACGCCCAAGTTTGTTTCATATTTAGGAATAAATAATTGTAAAAAATGAATCGTACTTGAGATATGATTAAGAAATTCGTAGGAGAAATTGTGACCAGAGTGCAATTCGAATGTTAAAGAAAAATAGAGAGTAATTTTCCAGATTCTGGAGGGGACTGAACCTGTATAGATAGAGGAGGTGTCCTCCTCTACTGGGACTTTGCACACTTCCTTTATTTTTGGAAAAGGGAGCGAAATATGTGGGGATAAGGCAAGATTCAATCTTATCTTCAACAACAACACATCTTTGCCTAGGGGAGGACTCCTATTTTGGGGGAAGTCCGTTTAGGTTTAAGAGTCTTGGATTTTTGGGGCGCTTCCCTTCTCCTGGGTTGTCCTAATTTCCAGGGAGTCCTCGTAGGGCTGATATGGTCCAATATAGATGCTGACCTCGGGTTTGATGGGATGCCACGCAGGAGTGGGTTGCCATTTTTAAAAGAAGAAAGTGTGATTATTCCACTATATATACAATTGATAAATACCATTTTTAAAAAAAGAAAAACAAAAGAAAAAACAAAATTTAAGTATCTGCACAAGCCCCAAGAAGTGGGGGCAAACGCACCCAATACGTGGAGAAATAGGGTACACGTGTCCTGCTCTCAACGAACGGATTTGCATGGCGAGCTGACTCTCGTGTGAAACCTTGAACCGGCAACTGTATGTGGAATGGATACCCGAAATTACTCTTCTTCTAATTACATTTCAACCCCTTCTTTTCTTTTATTTAATTCCCATTTCATCATTACAAGTAAAAATGTTAATCCTTAATTTCATTTCAATGTCAAAATTTATCTTTAATTTGTTTATGCTGCTAAATAATTATTATTTTATGTATACTAACT
This sequence comes from Sesamum indicum, assembly GCF_026168435.1. Taxonomy (NCBI): domain Eukaryota; kingdom Viridiplantae; phylum Streptophyta; class Magnoliopsida; order Lamiales; family Pedaliaceae; genus Sesamum; species Sesamum indicum. Next base: position 18,021,949 of record NC_142660.1, on the reverse strand, counting down.
ATCTTTTTCACTCAGAAATCATATGCATAATATTTGGATTCGTTTTTTTGAGTGTTTTGCTGTGTTTTGTGAAAATAAAGAAAGAAAAACAAAGATAAATAAATGTGTGTTAGAGATAAAATATATGTTCAGATTTGTTTTTGGAGATAATTTGAAATAAGTATTATATGTTTAATGTTGTGTTTTGGGAAATAAAAATTACTATCCATTGTCAAATCATGTCTTTTTTATATATATTTATGTATATGTGTGTGTATATATATATGTATATATTTATGTTGAAACAGTTAAAAACATCTAAATAAGGTGTTTTTGAATGATGTCAAACATTTGGTATGTTTTGATTTATCTCGAAAATAATTTGGAAATGAAAACAAACATAGTGATGATTTCTGATACTACAATAATATTTTTATGTTGTGTCGATGATTAGGTATTTTTGAATGATGGCAAACATTTTGTATGTTTTGATTTGTTTCGAAAATAATTTGGAAATGAAAACAAACATAGTGATGGTTTCTGATACTACAATAATATTTTTATGTTGTGTCGATGATTAGGTGTTTTTGAATGATGACAAATATTTTGTATGTTTTGATTTGTTTCGAAAATAATTTGGAAATAAAAACAAACATAGTGATGGTTTCTGATACTACAATGATATTTTTATATTGTGTCGATGATTAGTTTCGGTTTTTTACTGTATTTTATTATTTATAATATATTTAAAAAGTAAAAAATTATTTATTCTATGTATATAGAGACGATATGCCACGACGGTTAATCATACGAAGCAAATAAAATCTTTTTTATTCTCATCTATATTATATAAAAAAGAAAATCTCATTTCCACTCACAAATAACGATTACTTCGCTGAGGCACCAATATTTAAAATTATCAAAAATATATTTATGTATTTTCAACCACCCTTATTCAAATTTCTTCTCATCTATATTACTTATAGTTCTATACTATCTATATATTTATACTAATATGAAATTTCATTCACACAAAAAAAATTTGTGTCGATAATTACCCTATATTATTGTTTTATTTTATTTATTTATTTTTAATGTGATATATTGGTTTGTATATCTTTTTTTATTTATAATATATTTAAAGTGTAAATAATTATTTATTATACACACGCAAGGAAGAAGTATCACTAGTATACAAAAAGATATATTTTAGAATTAATTGTACAACTCGAAAATGCATATTTTTTAAGACTAACTGTTGTAGTGCGTCGTTTCTACATGTATATAATAAATAAATTTTCACACTTTAAAATATATTATAAATACGAGTAAAATATATAAATCGATACACTAGATAAAAAAAAAATAAAAAAAGAGAGAGAAAGAAATAAAACTAATTTATTAGTTAATGTAAAATTTAAAAAATTGAATAAATTAGTTATCTTAATGAATGGTAATTTTAGCTTTACAAAACTCAGTGGGACGGTGTCATTTACCGTCAGTTGTGAGTGTGGAAGTCTTTATATATATATATATATATATTAGTATAGATAAATAGACAAATTAGTTATCTAATTACTATGAATTGTTGCTGCAATTTTCTTTTCTCTGTTTTAAATTAGTCACTGTAGCACATAATATTTGTATGTATATAATTAAATAGATGTAATATAAATTTTTAAAATTAAAAATAAATATATTATTAAAAATAAATTAAGTGATTAACATGAGAGAACGTGAAACTAATAACATATTATGGTATCACAAACAGCCTACAATAAAGGATATACCAATAATTTTAATGTACTAATTTAATTAAAATAAGTAAATATATAGAATATGTACAAGTAAAGTGGATTAAAATATAATTAATAAGAGTTGGAGGGCCAACATTGAATAAAGCTAAAAATTCACCGCCAACCCTTTTCATGTATCGATGACGACTATATACCTTCACACCCAAAACCAGCCTGACCGAACAGATTAAGCAGCCATAGCTAGAATGAAAGGAGGAGGTCTAGTCTACGCAGTGGGTGTTGGGTCTGTTCTTGCACTCTTAACCTGCGCACTGGCCCTCCACGAAAGCCCCCAAGATGACGTAAAAATCCTCCAAGTTACAGAAAATTACCACGCCAACCACCACCTCCTCGGCACGGCGGCGGAGCTCCGGTTCAAGAGTTTCATGCAGGAGTACGGGAAAGAGTACCCTACACGGGCGGAGTACCTGCACCGCCTCGGGATCTTCGCCAAAAACTTAATCAGGGCCGCTGAGCACCAGGCCATAGACCCCACCGCCGTCCATGGTGTTACCCAGTTCTCCGATCTTTCGGAGGAGGAGTTTGAGGGAATGTACATGGGGGTGAAAGGCGGTGGCGGCGCGGCGCCGTGGGAGAATGGAGTGGCCGCGGCGGAGGAGTTGGACGTGGGGAGTTTGCCGGAGAGCTTTGATTGGAGGGAGGAGGGTGCTGTTACTGATGTCAAGATGCAGGTGATTTGAATTTTGTGTATTTTTTTAATATTCATCTAATATTATTATTTTGGTGCATTTATTTATTTCAGTAAATTATAATTCATTTAGTAAAGTTTCTTGGATTTAGATAAATTATTATTTTCCAATAAGAATGTGTGATAACATTTCTTGAAATGATGTGATGTATTTACGCATGTATTTACGGTGTTTACATAGTTATATATTTTTAAATTTTCATTTTCAGTACCGAGTCGAATATCGAAATTCTATTAACACTTTATACAAAACAAAATGAAACTTTTGGTTCAGTATTTGATGCGTACCAAAATGAAACTTTTGGTTCAGTATTTGATGCCTGTCAAAATTTTGATTTCGAATTGTTTGATTAAAGAAACCCTGAAAGCCCCAAGAGATGATCATAATAGTAACTTTCGAATTAGTGTAAATGCAATTTACCCCGAGTTAATGGAAACGAACAATTTACTCCCTTGGGAAAAAATAGAACAGTAACTTATCCCCTGTATTGTCAGAAATAGAGTAAGTTACCTCCTTAAAGGGTTTCGTGAGTTACACATGCTTTTTCTTTTATTTTTTTATTTTTAAAATTTAAAATTTAAAATAACATCAGTATCTTTATTTAATAATCGTTGGATCTTAATCAATCTAAGTACCAGATTTGACCAATACACTCAACAGTGTAGATTTTATCTAATTTAAAGTAACAGTTTAAACTTAAGTAAATATAAATAAAATTTATATATTATATATAATTTAAAGTTGAATGTATATAAATTTTTATAATAAAAACTATTTGTCTATATATATATGTATATATAGAGGGAGAGAGGCTGGCAGGAGGATGAGGAGGGGGAAGGAGGAAAGGGTGATGGAGGCTGGGGGCGGATTTGGACAAGGGATCTTGGGGGGGGGGGGGGGACCTGGGCACGGTGGAGGTGGCGGGGCGGCAGTGCGAGGCCTTGGGAATGGGGAGGCGGAAGGGGCGGCGACGGCTCAAGCGGAAGGAGATGGTGGCGGTAGGCGGCGGTCCATGGACTAGACAAAAATGAAGAAAGGATATATACATATATATATATATTATTTTTATATAATTAGCTATATAATATTAATATATTAAATATTATTTATGTAAAATATATATGTATTAATTTATTTAATCAAATATGTATATAAAAAATAATATTTTTATTGATATTGTGCCTAGATGCACATGGGACGGAGTAGTGCACCGTTGCATCTATGGGTGTATTCTGTTCTATTTCTAATAACACAGGTGGTAAATTGTGGTTTTATTTTTCAAAGGGGTAAATTGCTCATTTCCTTAACACATGCAAATTGCAATTTTTTCTCTTTCGAATTTTACCTGTATGTGTTTGTAAATGATAATAAAAAAAATTGAAGTTGTGTACATTATTATTGTCATATTTTCGTGAAAAGTTGTGGTTGAGAGCAAGTGTTAACTACTTCTGAAGTAACCATTTTTCGGGGTAAAAATTGGATTTAGAGAAAATTTATGTATATATACGTGAGTATTACAGCTTGCTGAAGTTTAATTTGTTTCGGCTAGCCGGTAAGCTGACATTCATTAAACTGTTGTATGCAAATTGCATTTGAGGATCGATTTCTTTGTACTCCATAATCCCAGGGCACGTGCGGGTCTTGCTGGGCATTTAGCACCACCGGAGCGATTGAAGGAGCGAACTTCATTGCGACTGGGAAGCTCTTGAATCTTAGCGAGCAACAGCTTGTCGACTGTGATCATGCGGTGATGAATTAGTTTCAGTCGCATTGTATTAAGTGATGCTGTTAAATACAATGCCAAACCTCAAAAAATATAAACCAATTGGTTATGTTTGTATGTGTGAAGTGTGATGCAAAGGAGAGGAGAGCTTGCGATGATGGATGCATGGGGGGGTTGATGACGAATGCATACAAGTACCTGATCGAGGCTGGAGGAATAGAGGAAGAGGAGTCGTATCCTTATACCGGAAAACGAGGTGAATGTAAATTTAGACCTGAAAAGGTGGCTGTCAGAGTTGCCAACTTTACGACCATCCCCATAAACGAGAATCAGATCGCTGCCCATTTAGTCCGTCATGGTCCTCTTGCAGGTATCGCTAATATGACCGTTCTTGTCCTCCTATTGATTTCTTCGCGCTTCGTGGCTATAAAAGTGCAGTTATCGTTGCATAACGAATGAAGACTTGATATGTTGGAATTGATGCAGTCGGGCTCAACGCTGTGTTCATGCAAACATACATTGGTGGCGTCTCATGCCCGCTAATTTGTGGCAAGCGGTGGGTCAACCATGGCGTTCTTCTTGTGGGCTACGGCTCTAGAGGCTACTCCATCCTGCGATTGGGGTACAAGCCGTACTGGATCATCAAGAACTCGTGGGGCAAGCGATGGGGGGAACATGGATACTACCGTTTGTGCAGAGGGCACGGTATGTGCGGCATGAACACGATGGTTTCCGCTGTGATGACGCAGACCTCCTAGTAATATTACATCTACATAAGAAAGTAGGATCTGTTTATCGCGTCATGTTATGAAATAATGTAAGCTTAGACACATTCGAAAAGCTCTTTTTTCTTTTCTTATGGTGTAATAGATACTTTAAACCTCCCTCGTATTATTACGTGGGATGGTAATAGCCTTAATGTAATTAGTGCAACTTTTTAACAGATGGAATCGAGAATGAAGTTAGGAGGAGAATTAGAGTGATGGTATGTCTGGCCCTGTAGTTTTTAAATTAACCACGTTGCGGCCATAATGTTTTCAATTTTAATTTCAAGATTTAGTCGCGTTAAATTTCTAGTGTCAACATGTATATGGCACGAGTTTCGAGGAAATTAAGGTTGTTTTTTCTAGAACTTAAGTTTGTCAACAAAATTATAAATTAGAGCTATCGGATGCAATATGATGAGGTTAAAAATAATTGGATTAATTTGTGGAACGTAGAACGCGTCATTTTTTATTTTCCTCGTAAGAGTTTAATTTGTGTGCTGCTCGAGTGATTCGTTTATATGGAGAAGAGTCGGCTCGTGACTTTTGGTTGAAGCTCGTGATAAAACACTATTCATATGTGATTGACATTATCATTTGAATTGAGTTGTAATTTTATCACAACCACAATTTGATTACATTTTTTGGACACGATTGTCCTCGTTGATTTATTCACTTATTTTGTATTTACCCTTCTTTTGTAATAAATGATCTCAACAACCCTATGCATGAAAAGGGGGTATATCGGTATCTTTCTGACAAATTGAACTTCATTTTCTCTTAACCATCTAAAGAGTTTCCATTCTTGAACTTTAGAAGCATTCTCTCTCTTCTCCATGGCGACCAAGATTTTTCTTTTTTGTGGTCTTAATTCGAGTCGCGTATTTTTCTGAACAATGTCGTCCAATTCTCTTTTCTCCTTTTTTCCACTTTTTTATTGCAAGAGTAGCTTATTTCAATAAATTGCCAAGGCTACCTAGGATTGTTGGTCGTCTGTGATCTTCGTAATGACTATAAACCTTTTTTGCTTTAAGGTATACAAAATTATTCTTCATTGAGTTTCATGAAGTTGTCCATGGTGCCACTATAAATAATTGCCCTGTAAATATGTAAAATTAGCCCCTGTATTTGCTTAAAATGTACATTACTTGCTTTTTTTGGATGGGACAACATGACATAAGATCTTTCAAGGGAAACCTCGTAGTTCGAAAGATTGAGGATCTTGTTGAGGCTAAGACCTTGTCTTTCTTTTTGACAGATAGGGGATAGGTAGGTCCCTCTTCCTCAAGGCAGGGCATAAAACTATGACGCGCTCGTATTCCTAGATAGGAAAATGATGGAGAAAGGGCTTATACTTTTTATTCTTTAAGCACAGGAAAAGGATAAAGCATTATGAAACGACACTAAATAACAAATATTAATAATGCTTTATTTTTTTATTGGGTAAATTACAACGATTTCTCTTGAACTTTGATATAATTATAATATTCCCTCATTGTTTGAAAAATTATAAATACCTCCTGATATTTGATGAAATTATGTAATTTTTCGATGAAGGTATGAAAGCGTCAACTATGCCCTTACTGTATTTTTTATTTTAAAAAATATCAAACTAACTGGATAAAAAAATTTGAAAAGTATAAAAAAATTATCCATTTACTTAATAAAAAAATCAAAAGTTTTTACAGATAAATCCATAAGGACATTTCGATCGGTTCACACAAAACATTGATAAAACCCCTAATAGAGACTAATGAAACGGGCTAATTATTAGACGGTTATTAAAATCACAGAGATATAATTAATAATTTTTCAAACAATAAAAAAGTATCTATAATTATACAAAATCTAAGGGTAGATAATTGTAATTTACCCTATTTTATTTAACAAAAAAATATTATAATTTGTGGCATATGATACAATTACTTTGTACATTTGAAATACCCCATACTTCAATTATCATGTAATTGCGAGTTGTTATATCATATATATATATATATATATATATTATTACATTGCGAGTATATAAAATAATATTGATTTGAGATAATAAGTAAAAAAATATGAAATTAATAAAGTGTTGTTATATCATATATATATATATTATTATTACATGCGATTTTTGCGAGTATATAAAATAATATTGATTTGAGATAATAAGTAAAAAAATATGAAATTAATAAAGTGTAATTGAACCCAAAAATAAAAAAATAAAAAAAAAGGGATAAATTTGCAAATTGTCCGACCTGCCGGATTCGAACCAGCGACCTAAGGATAGCTATGATTCACACTACAGTCCTCCGCTCTACCAACTGAGCTAAGGTCGGTTTGCGTTTACCCTTACTCATATTATTAAAAGACGTAAGATCCTCCGGCTTGACTGGTAAAATGATTGCCATTAAGCATTCATAAAATAAATTTTAAATGATTATATATTAAATAAATTTTTAATTCATTGTCAACATCAAAATTTTAGTATAGAATACTAATTAAAAGTAAAAATAAATTAATAAATAATTAAATTTCAAATTAAGGTCTATAAAAAATTTGGTTTAACATATACTCAGCATAATAAATTATCAATACGCGCATAAGAAATGTGGGTTTTATGTGTCATGATGGATCGATCTAAGATAAAGTCTTTTTTTCTTTAAATTTTGTATTAGATAATTGGGCAAAAATATGTTTAAGTACAATCCATTAACTGATGATCCATACAATGAATAAAAAAAATTCAAGTCTAAAGTCTCTACCATGATGAAGCTTTGAAATTGCGAAAGTTCCACGTTTTTCTTGACATCAAATCTTTCAAGTTTTAATGATATATTTCAAATTGACATCGCCTGCTCCACAAAATCAGAGGATAGTACGCATTTACATCCGAAAATAAGTTTTAACTCCTTGAATTGAAATTTGGAGAGAAGAATAAGAAGATAATCTCCACTTCAAATATTGTTACACTTTTTATTTTAAAATTAGCAGCAGTCCACGCACACACAATGCGTGTACAAATTAAAAAAGAATACTATAAAATTGTATGGGTAGATAATATTGACACCTCTAAAATTAGGCCAAAATATACCCACTCTTTTCTTTTACAAAACTACAGTTACACCCCAAAATAATATAGTTGTAAGTACAACTATACTCCCTATTCAAATGCAAAATTTAGACAAATATCCCTTAAAAAAATATTAGACTAAAACACATAAATTATATAAAATAAAAGTAATTTTAAAAAAATTATAAAATCCACACCTACATCCCGTCCATTCACAACCCGACCTATAGCCCTGCTACCCCAAGCCCTTTGAAAACGCATCTTGTTGGCTGCCTCGCCATCCCCACCCCTTGAACTCCTAAACCCCAATGTTGCCCAGCCCCTGAAATCCCGGTTTCCATCATGATCGTGCAACTCGAGACCCTTGAAACCTTGTCCTCGCATACCCGCCCCCTAAAATCTCTCCCTTTCCCCATCGCATGCTTTAAGACCCTGACGCCCTAGAATCCCAATCCGAATTGGTAATATATGTTATGTATTAATGGAACTTGTATCAATTGTATTTTTGTCTGAGAAAATATATAAGTTGTGACAGAGATTCTATCAAGGAAAATCAAGTAGATGAAAAAGAGAGATTTTAATAAAATTAACTCCTATGATTTAAAATACAAATCATACACCATTGGAAGGCTTATTATGTCTAGTTTATTATACTAAATCAATTTTGAAAGTTAGTTGTTATAATTAAAGTTATGATTTAATTAGGGAGCAATGCTCATACTGTGAAGATTACAGATTTAGGGGCGGTAAGGATAATTTTTAAAAATATAAGCACTGATTTTAATATATCAAGATATATATTGATGGAAACATACTCGTCTCTACTTTATATAGAAGAAAATGGAATAAAGATATGGATTTTGTAGAGGGAGATATTTAATGATTAGTTAAAATACAAATATGATCTATTGTTTTATGAAGAAACTACAAAATTATCGATTTATACATTTTACAGTTCATTATAGGACACGAGATTGTGACACGTTGCTATTTGATGATTGAGTGGAGTTAAATTATAAAGTTGTTAATGTACGGATGACACATTGAGATGAGTGTCGAATGGAGTTGACAAAATGTGAATGATTTATTAAGATGAGAAAACGACTTACCTAATGTGGGGCATATTCAATGGTTTACAATGACATGACGTGATTGATGACGAGCTGTGTGCTCATGATGATATATATGTGATATGAGAAAGATGAATATACAGCTAGGTACCGTAGCGCGAATGGTACAAGGATATCTCGAGCAAAGCGGGATATCCTATGCTGACGGCTACACACTGGTGTGGTGTAGAGGTACCAAGTTCAGTGTGATGTCCTGTGCTGGGATTGCTACACACTTGGCCAGTGTGGAGATATCACATACGATGGGTATCCTGTGCTGGAAGTTACATGGTATTATTGATTGAGAGGATTAGAGCCGACAGAACTATTGAATACGATCAAGTTAGGCTAAGCAGGACCCAAAAAAAATAATTAATAATTAATAAAACTAAACTTCAATTATGTATAAATCATGTTGTGGATGGTGTTTGATTCTAATATTAGTTTCGCTTGATTATTGGCATTATTACTTCGTAATTCATGAAATGGTGTGATAAGCATCAATTGATTGGTATTATTGAAATTGCAACTTTGTGATTATAAAAAGAATACTTATTGATTGTGGTCATGGAATGAAATTGAATTTATATTATACGTGCCTATATGTGTATATATAGGCTAATTAGCTAATACTTACTGAGGTAACAACTAATAAATTTACTATCTATTTTTTTCAGGAGATAGAAAACAGTAATTCATCTAGTTAGATCGTAAGTCAGTTGCCAACTTTATAGGTGGGTCAGCAGTGTCATCCTAAGTCGGGAGCTGTAGTTATATGGAGACAAGAATATTAAATTGCGATACTTTATAATAGTTAGAAACTCTGATGAAGTATGTAATGAGCTTGAGGTGTTTGTCAAATGTTGACTTTATTAGTTATCTTATCGAGATAAATATGAGTTTGTTAGGGTAATTAAATGTGATTATGGAGGAGGAGCCACATTTGGGTGATATCAAAGCAGGTCTATATTTATAGGGTTATATGTTGATTTTGAGATGTGTCTAACGATTAAATTACTTAATTTAGGATGGTTTCCCATGATGTACATGCTGACCCAATATATAATATGACCCCATGTATTTTTACTGAATCATTATATAATATTTCACATCTTAATTGAAATACTAAATGAAAATCAGGTTATAACACTCGCACAAATTATATTTGTTTAATTTTTTATTTTTATTTGTATGTAAATTTTTACGAAAAGATAGAAGGGTGGTCAAAGTAATATTTATGGGAATAAAAAATATCACCTCATATATTTTTATATTATTTTTACTAAATCTAAAATTATTTTATTAATCTTCTTATTGAATCTGTATGTAATTTACCCCTCTTAAAATTAAAATATTAAATTATTTAGTTAATAAATTAATGAAATAGTTAAATTAAAAAATTATAAAGTATAAAAGACATAAATTTTTAAAATTAAAAGATTAAATTTTTTTATTACTAAATGTTTATAACCAAAAGGTAGAGGGGGTGTCAAAATAATATTTATGAGAAGTAACAATAGGAACCCGCATATATTAATTATTTGATTATTATATTGATAAACAGTTTTTAGGTTATATTAATTATACAGACATACCTGAGCTGAGTGTCCTATATATAAAAACTTAAAAGTAATATAGAAGTGAAAATTGGAAGACAAAAGGATAAATTGTCCGACCTGCCGGATTCGAACCAGCGACCTAAGGATAGCTATGATTCACACTACAGTCCTCCGCTCTACCAACTGAGCTAAGGTCGGTTTGCGTTTACACAAAATTGAATTATCTTTTTCATGATTGGTTTGAAGCCTTCATAAAATAAGTTTTAAGTGATCACATTAAATGATTTGAAACACATTCTTGTCAAAGTCATAATTTTAGAATAAAATATTAATTGAAAGTTAAACTAATAATTGGGTTCTAAATTAATTAAGATCCATATAAACTTAGGCTTTATATAGCTCAAGATAATAAACAAACAATAGACTCATATGAAATTTGGGTCTTATGCGTCATGATGGATCGATCTAAAATAAATTTAGTATCAAATTTTAATATCTATTAAATTATTTTCTTGTACTGTAAGGGTGAAAACATACGCTCGTATGTATTAACATGTGAAGATGTACGTATAGAGTAGTTTGGTGGTAAAAAAATTTATTTAACCTATAATAAATCAATAATAAGTTATAGTAGTCCCTTTCAATGGTAGGCGTCTACATTGGATACCATATTTGTTGTTGTGCACTAATTATAGGAAGACAAAGAGAGAGGTGAAGATATGTTAGAATGTGATAATTAAAGACATTGACAAATCATTCATACATATATGGTTACAGAAATACATATATAGTTGCCCCTTACAACTATTAACTTATTATTCCATTCACCCTTAATTATATTTGTCTAAACGAAACACTGTCGTCGTCTCTTCAAATTTATACATACATTTTTACATGAAATTCTTGTTGATGGGATGAGATTTGACCAGACTCGATGTGGGCCAGAATTCATGGAACTAAGACAACGTGGGAGTACTTATGAATGAATTACAAGACCTAAATGGGATGTTTGTTTTTGTTTCTTCTGCAGCCAATGGGAGAAGGTTTGGAGGGTGTTCATGTCAGCCCTGTAATGTTTTTGTGTGAACTCAAGAAGGGTTGGCCATGTGAAGTCTGGACATAATCTTGGGTGATTGGAATCCACCAATTCATGTGGTGGGCTCACCACTTTGTCCTTTCTCGGACAAAGAAAGAAAGCAAGTGATTTCCTAGGACACCTGCTGTTCACCACTGCCCTGTGCAAACAACTCTTGTACCTCCCATTTGAGAGTGCCTAAATTAGCCAAGAAAGCATGCATGACAAAAGTTAATTTCAAGAAAAGAAAACCCTTAATAGTTGGTTTATCATCATTGGTTATAGCTAGTGATATATACATCTATTCAACTTACCATGAATGTATCACCTATGTTGACAACAAAGGCATTGAAGTTGGGAGGTATCGACTGCCATTCCTTGTCGACAAACACCTGGAGTCCACCGACGTTGTCCTGGTGGAGGATGGTGACTGATGTTGGGTCACAATGAGGTCCGGTGCCTAGGGTTTCATCTGGCTTTTGGCATGGTGGATAGTAGTTCAATCTCATTATTGACTCGTTTTCTCTGAAAAACTCATTGAAATGAGTATGAGCCACACCCAAGCTCATGGACAGGAGCTCCATTATTCGTGTTGAAAGTGTGCTCATTGCACTACAATAGTCTTGGTAGACTTTCCTGCACATATTTATGGATTGAAATGATCGAATATTTGAAAGCATTGTCCGAGTTAGTAAACATTGTGTACTATTAGTTTGGTCATTTCACTTTGTACGTACCTAATTTGACCAAACTCAAATCAGTCGGCAGATAAAATTACATGTGCTTTTGGTTGCTGTATAGTAATACTAAAACAAGGATGTTCAATGGATTGTTGTATGATTAATTCAGTAGTCAAATCAAGTTCGGACAAAGATTTTTTTTCTTTTTATATTTATCAACTCACGATTATTTAGATCTTATTACGAGTACGAGGATATCTTTGTTAGCGGCATATATCTATCATTTCTCTTATTAGAAAATACTTCAAGAACTAAACAACATAAAAACATGTTCCATACCCTAAGTTTGCAAAATCTTCACCCAGAGTCCTGCAGAAGTAGTCCTCAACAATGTGGGAAGAGCCCTTTTCTTCTGAATACTCGAAGGAGAGAGTTTCTTTCCATGGCAGCTTGGAGGAGAACCTTCCTGTGAAGCTACTAGCATAACCACAATGCTCACCGAGTTTCCTCTGAGCCCTTTGCTTCTTTTCAAGTGGCTGCTCGAAGAAATCATCCATATAACGATGAGCATTTGCTATGAGACTGGCATCAACGCCGTGGTTCACCACTAAAAAGAAACCGTGATGCTTGCATGCTTGGCCGACCAGGTTTGCCGCCCTAGCTGAGGCGGCAGGGTCACCAACGAGGAAGCCAGTTAGGTCAATGAGCGGGACGTGGAGTTCTGAAGGGTTGGGTTGGGGCTTTTCATCATCGGGCCATATGAAATCCGGGGGTATGTGGGATTGGTGTAGGATCACCGATGCATCAAAGATTAGGGTTTCTTCTTGTTGTTTTTTGTGTTTGGTGGCATGGTGAGTCATGGAGGATTGGTTCTTGATCATGCAAGGAATAGTCATTGCATGAGGTGTTTGTGAATTGTAGGAAATTTTAAGGGTTTACTCTTGAGGAAATATGTGTTGGGGAGAAAGAAGGGTTGGGGTAAGTAGCATGTGGAGAGTTTAAGGAGCAATCTATATATCTAAACATATACTATGAAGGTCTAACTCGACAAAACCTGATTCGGACTATAACTTTCTTGACAAGACCGAAAAATTTGCATTGAGAAAAGAGGGGTCGAGAGAGAAACATGAAGAGGGTAGCAAGGAAAGTTCGAAAGTGTGTTGTAAAGAAAAAGCCAAGGGTGTGTGTATATATAGGGACTAGTTCATGATTGAAAATTTTAATTTAAATTCAATTTAATTTGATTTTAGACTAATAATCTAGTCGTGTATACGTATATATATCTACATATACAATATAAATAATTAATTAGGATTGGTAAAACTCGATACCAACTATAATTTTCAAGTGGGAATCTTTATACCAATGGACAAGTGATTTTATACCAAAGTTCCATCAATTTTCGAATGATGATTGGATTTGTTATTTTTCGCAAGAGCTTCTCGACGGAATTGGCAATAGAGTCAAGATACAAGTGTTATCAATCTGCAATCCATCACAAAAGGCGTTGCTGATAAAGTTTGTTGAAAATGTCAGTCCCTACTAACCTGTTTTTTCTTTTTTTCTAGTGGTCTCAGTGTGCCCGAAAACAAATAAAAAAACAAACAAAAAGGATGTTCAAAATTGAGAAAACTCGAGACGTTTAGTCCTATGTTTTACGTGATTTTCAAAACTGAAGAAACTCAACACATTTACTCTTATACATCCGGTAAAGTAGATAATTAAATGTGTCGAGTTTTTTCAATTCGAGATCATTAATTATGAATTAACTGTGTCGAATATTTTCAATTTTGAGACTATTATAAAATTTTCGTAGAAATAAAGAATTAAAAATATATGTTGGATCTCTATCTTGTGGGACTACGGGGGTTGATACAAGGAAGGGCTTATTATGTCTGAAAAGGGCAAACCCTTCATGTGCCATGAATAGAGGAAAATCTTTGGGGGCACAAGAGTCCACTGATGCCGCTCATGGCTTTGCTGTGATCATCCAAACAACAACCTGAAAACCCTATATTAATAATGGTTGAGAGATGATGTCAATTATTTCATGAGGTTCCCATTTTGATTTAGGACAAGAAAGGGCAACATATATGGGATCCTCTCGTAAAGGGTTGTTAGCTACGGTAACTTGGGGCATTTGTCGTTTTGTACTATTTTCAAGCAACAAAAGTTGTCATGTGAAGGACAATTTTGAAACATGTCGATTTTTTTAATTATATTTTTATTAGTGTTGTCGAGCACACTCGATATATGTATATAAAAAAATATTAACAAAATTTAAATAACCACATTTTTTTTATTATGTCTTTTATCAATTATATTTATCTGACATTTTTGTAAATAAAGAAAAAGGTACTGTTTATTAAGGTTTAAAATCTTAAAATAATTCATTTCGACTGACAAAATGTAGGTTACGAAGATGACCCAAAAAAATATAGTTATATATATTTATATAAATAACCATTTCTTTAATTAATGAATCCCTATCGATAAATTTTTATTCAAAATATTTAGGGTATGATTCGTATGAAATAATAAATTAGGAATGGAATGAACATTTATAAACTCATTCCAAATACATGCTCGGTATAATCGAATTTTTTTTTGACCAAATTTGATCGAATCAATCCAATTAGAAAGCAAGTGTGATAAACTTGCTGTATGATTCGTCATTTTTTTAAATTGTACATTAATCACACAACAAGTGTGTTACACTTATCATATGATTGATTCGTATTTAGCAGAGTTCATTCCCATAAGTATGAGATTAGCGATTTTCCCATTTACCATAATTTTTAGCTATATATTCCCAATAAATTAGGAATAGGTGGCTTTTTCTTTGTATTGCTAAAATAACTTTTAATAAAATTATAATTGCAAGATTTTTAGTGACAAAGTTATATATTATTTTGAAAACATAAAATAAAAAAAAATATGAATATAAAATATGTAAATATGTGTTACCAAAATTTATATATAATATAAAAGTTTTTAAATTTTAAAGTATTTTATTAAATATAATATAAAGTTACTATCATCTTTATAGGCATTTACAAATATATTACTATAAGCATAAAGTATTATATATAATATAGCATGTATACCATATATTAATGTCTATATTTTTTATGTTAATGCTAAAGTGTGTAAATAATAAGTATTTATTAAAAAAATTTAAATATATAAAAACATCAAATAAATTATATTATAAATTTATCTTTAATTTAATATTTTAGAATAACATTAATTATGTAATGAGATATTAGTCAGTTGTTTCTTTTATTTTAATTTTTAAGTTTTATTATTTAGAAAGCATATAAATTAGTAATTTGCACATATATGTATATGGTATTTTACTTCACGTCCAACTCTCTTCACAAACCACTTGGTTGATATGTTATGTTAGAAATAAATTTCCATAACTATCTATTTGTCTAATGTTGGATAAATTGCATATTTAATTAATTTATAAATATATCTATGTTAGACTTGCAATATTGTGAACTAATATTGTTTTGTAAATTATAGGAAAAAGAACTTGGTAGAAAAGTAACTGTTCTCGAGGTATTTCAAATATGTCATAGAAAAAATAAAAGAATTAGGAAGTTCATCGACAACAGATCCAAAAGAATTAGTGTAAGGATAATTTGTCATTGATATTTAAATATTGGTTGGTATATATATTGAGAAATTTTATTAGACTTTTATTACATAAATGTTCCTTTATCTAATGTACTTGCACAGGAAGAATACCTCGCAAAATTGGGTTTCACTGATGTTTCTTCCCAGACTTCATTCGATCTCTCAACTTGGTATGATATAACTGGAGGTCCTTCTAAAGGACGCTTATATGGATTTGTAAGTGACTCGTCATCTACAAGTGCAAGTTCAGTCAGCTCTACTTTTAGAGCATCTGAGGAGAAGCTTAATAAGTTAACAAAAGTTCTGGAGGATATGCGCTCTAATGCTACAAAGATGCAAAAGAATTTTCAAGACGAGAAGAAGAAGAAAGTAGAAAATTGCTTGAAACTGTGCTTGAAGAAACTTGAAAGAGGGAGGAAGAGGCTCGAAAGAGAGAGACAGACATACAAGAATTAGTTCGTAAGTTACTTCAAGATGAAGGATGCACAAATCATTAATTTGTTGGTTGGTCTGGACAGTAAGAGCAACAACATTCCAGGAAAGATTATTAGTTTCTTTTTTCTGTTGGTTGTTTATGACTTAGTTTATGTTGATTTGGGTTGTATTTTGACTTACTTTTGTTAGTTTTGCAGTGCAGACAATGATATTATTTGGTAATATATTGATGATACAAACATCAATTATATTATTATTGGTTATATTATGAGTATCTATTTTGATATTATTTATAATTTTTAATTTGAAAAATTCAAATTTTGGTATTGATTGAATATGTATAATGATATAATGAGCAGGATATTAATTTGGGTATAGAAAATAAACAATCTTTCAACAAAGATTAGAGACGGACTAGAGATAGAAAATTTTGGGAGTTTAGAGATAGAATGGAGATGGAAATGTGTAAGGATTTACAGAAGGAAGAGAGACGGAAAAGTTTGGGAGTTAGAGACGGAGTTAATAAACAAAAACTCGAGGATTAGAGACGGAAAGTATTTCTCTTTATCGACAGAATCAGAGACGGATTACTCTAAAATTTCATCCTTGTTTGTCGGCAGACTTAGCAACGGAAATGTTTGGTGTCAATTAGAGACGGAATATTTCCGTCGCTAATATTTAGCCACTGGACTTTCAGCCACATAGTGCGAGGAACAATTTTTTGGTCCCTATTTCATTTCACAAACGGAAATCATAGTTCTAGAGACGGAATGTTCCGTCTCTGATACCCTATTTTGTTGTAGTGAATTACCTCCCTTGTTATTTAAAAAACATTTCTAATGAATCGAAAGAGTGCAAAAGTACTTAAATATCCTCGCTCTTTTTCCGGAAAAAAATCAAAAAATATATATTAAACAAAATTTAGTGAAATAACCAAAATGTTCGAAATAGATAAAAACATCCAACACCCATTCTGTTTCTTTTCTCCATCCCTCTGTATTGTCCTTTTGCCTCTTTGTTCGTGGCAATATTCACTTTAAAATTTAGTTTGGTAGGCGGTGGACATGAATACCTTACTTAAAATTTGGTTCAAAGAACATTTTAAATCGAAAACATCAATTTACAATTAAATACGTGAGGGGCTACTTTCAGAATATTACATTTATAATTATGCGTTGTAACCCTCCTAATGGGTTACATTTAAGATAGAACAAACATCAAGTGATGTAATTATTTTTAGTATAATAAACATGTATTTATAATTAGGGTAAACTTTGGTGAGTGTAAATATATTTACCTTTCCAATGTTAGAGTGCAATTGCTCGAACTAAAATAGCGACTTGCGTGCACATATACTTATCTTTGGGAAATATCACATCAATAGGGAAATAGAATTATTTTTCGTCGTAACTTAAAGTTTTTACATTTTTTATCCTATTAGTTATGAGATTCTCACTTTTGATCTTATAATTTTAAAAAACTTACACTATTGGTCCTATGGAACCTTTCCTTTAGAAACATAACCAAAAAGGCCACATCTCATTAAGTTTATGGGACCAAAAATGCTACTTTTTTAAAGTTATAGGATCAAAAGTAAGAATCCCGCGATCGATGGGACCAAAAGTGTAAAGTCTCTATCAACCACAAGCCCACTTTATAGAAGTTACAAGATCAAAAATAATATTTTCATAGTCGATAAAACTAAAAGTGAAAAGACGCTAAATTATTGGACAAAAATGTTATTTCCCCATAGTCAACCACACATGTAAGTGCATACTATATATGCTAAAGTGGACCGACAGTCACCTTATCAAACAAACATATATGTATGTAAGTGCATAGAATAGTGGGATTTGATTGATTGTCAAACCAAGTTGGGGACACAAATTGCAAGTCAAGAATGCTCTAAAGTGTTGTACTACTTCAATCTTCCAATTATGTGCATGCAATTTGCCCTTCATTGACAAGAAACAATTCCACTTCTTTTTTTTTCTTTTTTTTTTTTGAGTATTTCAAATCTATCACAAATTGATTTTAATCATATAGTATGAATGTATGCAACAACTAAATATGAAAAAGGAAAATAGGTGCAAGATGTTATTCGAGAATTTTCATCATTCAATAAAATTTGTTTCGATTAGGAGTATTTTAGGTAAACTACAATAAAAAATCGCATATCAGTATTATTTATAATCAACTAAAAAGAAGTATATATAAAGATGGTTGCGGATAAGTTGTTATGTTCTTAGACTTATGTCCACTTACATATAAAAATAAAGTTTCATTTAAGGTAGCTTTCGAGTTGATAAAAATTAAAAATTCTACTGAAACCTTTAGAAGCACTGCAAAACAAACTGTAACATCAGAAAAATATGCAAAATAGTATAAAATAAAAAGATCGTGATGTTCATATATAATCAACTATAGATGTCTTTATTACATTGATACATATATATTATTGTTAGACTTTAAAACAACACATAATTATATCAATTAGTATCAAATAAAATGTTTATTGTGTGATATGAATATTCTCCATTGGGAATATGAGATAAGTATTATGCATGCTAGAAATTAAACTAGAAAAAGTATAATGATTTGTAGGAAATTTACTTGAAAAGATGAGTGAACGAAAACAAAAAATTTAGGATCTAGATTTTAGGTCAATGGGTCGATTAGGTCGTCCAGACCTTAAAAAAGTTCTCTGTTCTGTTGATGGATTTGACATGTTTGGTTGGGGTTTGGGGGGGTGGGGGGGGGGGGAATTCCCAATAATTTGGAGATTTTATCAATACTAGGTCCGTATGAAAATTTTTATCCATGCTCAATCAAACAAACTAGCATTCTGAAGATCGTCTAACTATTACTTTTTTAAGAGAGCACACACTAAAAAATAATTAGGAAATATAATTATACCGTTAAATACAATTTTTCAGTCTGTGTTAGGGAAATGGAAAATATACCCCTTGTGGAAAAAAATAACAATTAATTATCCTGTGTTATTAAAATACAGTAAAATACCAGCCTAATGCGTTTCGGGTATCCCACGTGCCTTTTTTTATTTTTTTATTTTTCAATTTAAAATTTAAAATAATATTTATATTCTTATTTGGTAACGGTTGGATCTTAAACAATTTAAGGTCCAAATTTAACTAATAATTCAACAGTGTAGATGTAATCTATTTTAAATTAATGTTTTAAATTTAAGTAAATAAAAATAAAAATAATATTAATACGTGCGATTTTAGCACGGGTCCAAAGTTCTTGGATCTTTGAGGTTGGATTTGAACTATTTGAATGAAGGCTCTTGAGAAAGAGGACCTGCAAAATAAAGAGTTAACACTCTGATACTTAAGTTAGTCTCGGATTTAAGAATAGATAAATATAAAAATGAATTATGATGAGAAATTATGATAAAAGTGAGAATTCCGTATATAATAGCACGAAATTAGAGTAATAGAGCAACAGCAAGAAGAGTTCTGGCATGTGGAAGAGGCCGAGGGGTACCTCTCCTATTTATAGAGGAGGAGTTTCCTGTAACAGGAGTCCTGCTGAGGGGAATCCGCATGCCCAGCAAGAAAAGCAGGATCTCGTGGATTATGCTCCCCCTTATCCATTCCTTAAGAAACAAGTCTCTGGGTGAAGGGAGACTCCTTCTTCGTGCAGATTCCTACCGGGTGAGGAGTCCTTTCAAGTTGAAGAGTCTAACCTCTCGAGGGCACCTTCCTTCCTACAAGCTAGCTTTGGGGGCCTTTGGACTGGGCTTCCTCCTTGGTCCATATTTGATAAAGTAGGTTCCCTTTCTTGACTGGAATGTGGTGTGAGGGGCGCCCTATTATATAAATAAAATAATATTTTGTTGGTTAAAAATATATCCAGATGCACGAAGGGCGCGTGTAGTACACTGCTGAGCCGAGGGAGGCATTTTGCTATGATGCATTCAAAAAACGCACGGGTTCAATTGATATGGACTATGCTCAAAGCTTGGACCGAATTGAATGCAAATCTTAAAGAGAGGACCTACAAAAAAGGCGTTACCACTCCAACGTCCAAATTAGTATTTGATTTAGGAGAAAAATACTCGTAAGAATTGAAATGTAAGGAGAAATCGTGATAGAGTAAGTCATTTCGTGCGAAAAATAGTGCTAAGAGTGCAATTAGAATGCTAATGCAAGAATAGAGAGTGATTTTCCAAATTCTAGAGGGAGTCCCCATAGTGGGTTTGAAGGTATCCCTGTTGGTGAACTGAAGGTGTCCCTGTCGTCAGGATGAAAGTGTTCCTCTCGTGGGGCTGAAGGTATGGCTGCTGGAGAACTGAAAGTGTCCCTGTTGATGGGTGTTGAAATGAGAAACTGAAATAAAAATAAGGATTTCGTGAGTAAAATATAGCAAAATCACAAGTTGAGAGTTTTAGCGAAATAGCAAGACAGTTTCCAGCTTCTTGAAAGTCTGTCTATTAGAGGGATGCTGCCTGTATTTATAGAGAAGGATTCCCTCTTGGTAGGGACTCTGTTTCTGAGCTGCATTTACGAAAAAGAAGGAAAAAATCTGGGTATAAGGCACGATCTTATCTCTTCCTTGACTTGAGTAGCGCGTCTTTAGTTGAGGGAGGACTCCTTTTACATGAGGACCCCTACTTCTACAATGTGTCCTTTCTAGGTCAAGGAGTTCAGCTTCTTGAGAGCGCTTCTCTTTTTCCTTGGCTGGCTTGGAAGGTAGGGTTGAGGTCTGTTAAGCCTTGTACCAGGCCTCCTTCTTGGGCCGAACTTGGCTTCCCTCTTGGGCTGAGCCTGGTGTACTGGGCTTCCCTCTTAGGCTGAACCTAGTAATTAATTTTTCAGCAGGTCGTCTTCATGATATGGGCCTCCAAGGATGTTACGGGTCTCTCATTTCTTTCCTTTTTTTTTTTGGATCGTTTGGGCCTCTTTAGGCCAACCTATTTTTATGCACATCAATAGTCCCCCACTCTAATAAGTGGAGATTTCAACACTTATTAGAATAGAAATCTTTAGAGATGGGGTCCGAAGAATGAACTTTTTCTTTCTCCTTCTTTTTTTTTTAATACCTGCAAAGAATTTTACTAGCATAAGCATGCTTAGAATAAGAAGAACTTACTCCACGCCTGTATGGAGCAGGACGTTTTAGGAGGGTGCCTCCATGGAGGAGGGCTTAATGGGTGCTTTTTGTGCCTACTCTGTTGTAGAGCTTTATTTTTCTGCAAGAGAATATAAATAACAAAGACATGTATATGTTACGGATAGATCTTACACGGAGCGAAGTTATTGTGCCTCCTCGAAGGAGGGTTTGTTTGAGAGGGGACCCTTCTAAGAGCAAAACATAAGAACCTCATTGGAGGAAGAATAAGGTGTCCGCTGGAAGCAGGGCTTAGATGCCTCCGTAGAGGAGAGCTTAGGTGCCTGCACGGGACAGAACTTACAAATCCCTCAAAGAAGGACCAAAGTGCCGATCCAGAGAGGGGTTAGGGTATTTGTCTGGAAGACAGGGCTTCTTTTCCTGTGTGGAAGATAGGGCTCTTTATGAGACGGTTGTCTTCCTCTTGAAATCTTTACAAGCATATATATTCTAACATATTGTAGGTGGTAAGATAAATCTCCAAAATTTGATAAAATAATAAATATTCCTTGAGGGAAGCTGGTATATAAAGATATATTCGTTGAGGGGGATGCCTGCTTAAGGACGAGGCTTATTCCGTGAAGGATGCCTGCTTGGGTGCAGGGCTGTTCTTCTTAGGGGGATGCCCTCTTGGTTTAAGATTTTTTTTTTTTAGGGCGATGCTTGCTTCATGACAAGGCTTACTCTTAGAAGACATTTGGGTGGAGTAGGTCCTTGTCCTCTTGTTCCTTGCATTTTTCACCAAGGACGGAATTTTTGTACTCTCTAGCCTCCTCCAAGTTGATGTATCATTCAGCTAGTGCTAGGAGATTGTAAAAATTGCGAGGGGTTTTCTTAGTTAAAGAGTTAAAGAAATTCCCATCTTATAATCCTTGCATAAAAGCACAAATTAGTGTATTAGATGTTGTAGTAGGGATCTCTAGGGCAGCTAAATAAAGTGTTGAAGATACTCCCTTAATGATTTCCCTTCTATTTGATATAAAGAGAAAAGGTTATCATCGTTTTTTGACATTGTTTACTACTGGCAAATTGATGAAGAAATAGAGAGCGAAATTCTCCGAATGATCGATGGATCCTGAGGGCAATTGATCAAACCACTATTAGGTCAATCGTGTGAAGGTGGTTACAAACACACCGCATTTGACCCAGGGGTGTAACGGTAGAGAAGGGCAGTATTTTCAAAATAGGAGAGGTGCTCTACAGATTCGTGGTTCCGTCATACTCCGACAGGTTGGGCTGCTTCAAGTTGTGGGGGAGTTTGTTTGCCATGATCTCCTCACTGAAGGGGATATCATATTGTTTCTCTAAAGGCATTCCCGCGATTTGGTACTGGACGTCTTGGAGGCCTTTTTGCAGGCATTCCAGACGTGCGATCCACTAAGTAGGGACATCCTGCTGGATTTGTAAGGGGGGCCCTAGTCTCTTGCAACAGACAAGGGTAGGGGATACCATTTGACTTCCTTCCTTATGGGCATCCACGTCGAAAGGGGTTACTGCTTAGGTTGGGATTAGTGTCGCCATCTGCTCTCGTATGGCCATCGTGATCATCTATTGTATGGTCCATAGGAGTTCTGGGGGGAGCCCCACAAGGAGGTATCTGAAGAGGGACTGTGGTTTGGAGGCCTAATTAGCAGATTAGTAGGTCTGGAGGATCCTGGGACCATCGCTCCACTGGCGTGGACTGCCCCATTGATAGGGGATACCCTACTGGCGGGTGCCAAGGGGGTTCCTACAACAACTTGCAAAGTTTGCTTGTCAGGTGCCTCCATAGTCTTTTGTTTGCTTGCAGGATTGGTGGAGGTATCCATGGTAACTCACGTCTTTAACTCAAGTTTCCACAAACGGCACCAATGATGCATTCAAAAAATGCATGGGTCCAATTGATATAGATTATGTTCAAGGCTTAGGCCAAAGCAAATGCAAATCCTAAAGGGGGGAACTACAGAAAAGGCGTTAGCACTCTGACACCCAAGTTACTATTGGATTTAGGAGACGTAAGAAATGAAATGTGAGGAGAAATCATGATAGAGTAAGAAATTTCGTGAGAGAAATCATGCTAAGAGTGCAATTTGAATGCTAAAGCAAGAATAGAGAGTGATTTTCTAGATTTTGGAGGGAGTCCCCGTACAAGGTTTGAAGGTGTCTCTGTTAGTGGACTGAAGTGTCCCTGTCGTCGGGTTAAAGGTATGCTCGCTAGAGGATTAAAAGTATACCTGCTAGAGGACTGAAGGTATGCCTATTGGACGACTCAAAGTATGCCTACTGGAGGACTGAAGGTATGCCTGTTGGAGGACTAAATGTATGCCTACTGGAGGACTAAAGGTATGCATGCTGGAGGATTCAAGGTATGCCTTCTGAGGAACTGAAAGTGCCCCTGTTGTGAAGTGCTAAAATGAGAAATTGAAATAAAAATAAGGATTTTGTGAGTAAAATATGGCAAAATCACGGGTTGAGAGTTGCAAAGAAATATCAAGACAGTTTCCAGCTTCTTGAAAGTCTGTCTGCTGGGGGAATACTGCCTGCATTTATAGAGAATGAGTCCCTCTTCGTAGAGACTTTGTTTGTGAGCTGCATTTCCAAAAAAGAAGGCAAAAATCTGGGGATAAAGCACGATCTTATTTCCTCCTTGACTTAAGCAGCACGTCTTTACTTGGTGGAGGACTCCTACGTATGCAAGGAGTCTTTTTTTAGGTCAAGGAGTCCAGCTTTTTGGGGGCGCTTCCCTTTTCTTGGGCAAGGCTTGGAAGGTGGGTTTGAGGTCCGGTAGACCTTGTACCCGGCCTCCTTTTTGGGCTGAACTGGGCTTCCCTCTTGGACTGAGCCTAGTAATTTTTCAACGGGACCGTCTTCATAATGTGGGCCTCCTAGAATGTTATGGGCCTCTCATTTCTTTCTTCTTTTTGGATCATTTGGGCCTCTTTGGGCCAACCTATTTTTAAACACATCATGCTCTATTTTTTATAACATAGAAGGGTAAATTGTTGTTTTATTTCTTCCAAGGAGGAAAATTGCTTATTTTCCATAACACATGGGATAAATTGCATTTTTCCCGACAATTATATCTTTAAAAAATCACATAAATATGAGAATCAATAATTTAGGGAAAGTCAATGCAACTTTTTAGCTCACTCTTAAAAGTCTAATGTGCAAGTGCAAGAATACTATTGTAGAATTGATTGATAGTCATTTTAACAAACAAACACACACACACACATATATATATATATAAATCTAAGTGCACATAATAGTAGATTTGATTGATTGTCAAACCAAAGAAAAAATGTTTTGCTATTAGTAGAGAGGAAACAATGTAAGTGAAAATATACACAAATGTTCCACAATGAATGTCAATGCAAATTGCTGTTTGTTTGTAGGCCAATCACTTCAGAGGTGAAACTACACCACTAAATTAAGTATTTCAAAAAACTAAAACAATAAATTATATACAATTCTTTTGATTTTAATTATCAGTAGTGAAAACTTTTATACAATTTTCGTCTCTAATAATATTATGAAAATAATAAATGAGACAAAAATAAAAGTATGTATCACTTAGTATAAATAGATAATGACAGTTCTCATGTCGTGACTTGAATTCTTATCTTTGTTTAGACAAAAGTTTGGAAAGTAAACATTCATTAATCATGTTTATGTTATGCCAAATTTACTAAATGATCAAGACAACAATTTTTTATCAAAACTATAATTAATTAATTATTTGGGATGCCAAAATACAAACACAAGGTAATGAGGTGGGGAAGGGCAGAAGTGCAGTGCTGAAGGCAACTAACATGGTGGAGGGATGGCATCAATTTCATTCATCCAGACAAATTAGAGGTGGGGGCAACTCAAGTTTTCCTCATGAACACATTACTTCCTTATGAAAAAAATATAGCAATTTACCTCCAGAGAGATAAATTGTTTCATTTCAAAAAATATAGGGAGGTAAATTGTTGTATTTTAAAAAAATAGAGGAAGGTAAATTGCTATTTATTTTTTCATAAGGGGGTAATTTGCGATATCAAGGAAGTTGCTTGCATTTTTTCCTTATATATATATATATATATATATATATATATATTTGTGGGTGATCTTCACACGTTGGATATGTGTGCAAAATAGAATACGAATTCATTAAATGTATTTTTTGAAAATAAATGTCATGTTGTGAATTTCTTTTTCAAAATTTGTTAAATAATGTAGTTATCATGAATACACTATACACCGCATTTACAAAGGCCACGTTTACTTCTAATATTTAACTAAATAGATTATGAGATTATTCTTAATTAAGTGAATGATAGAAAAAAATTGGGATTAATTATTAACTATGTTCTTTTGCTTATTAATTATATTTTAAGTTAAAAATTAGTTAGATATTATTTACTTGATGTTAAAATTGTGTCGTATCAAATGTGTTGCCCAATATGAAAGATACGAAATGATATTTTTCTTCATCTATTTGTGGTCGCTATAGTAACCTAGTGGGAGTGTCAACAGTTCTTCAATTGTAGAACTCAACTCTACCACCCAATCAGAGGTCTAGTCTCCAGTCAGTCTCGATCATGCAATCTTCTTTTCCACCTAATTTTTAGTGAAGGCTTTCTTGTTCCTGCAGTATAGATGGTCGTGGGGGAGAAACTATCTATGGCAGTTAAAGTAGCATGCCTTCCCCTACCGTATTGCAGATGAAATGCCGGTGTGTCATCCATACAAACTCGAGACCCCGTAACACTCACGATACTCCATCCAGACGCGATACCATAAGCGGGTAGGCCGTTCACGATCCACATCAATGTCGAACACATCATAAATGTCTAGTTCGTGGCATTATCTTGTGTTCGTACACCCACATGCCACAATTTAACAACTTCTCGGTCAACGGCTCTAAGTACACATCAATCAGACGATTCAGATTAGATGGGCCAATGATCACTATCATAAAAAAATATGCACTCAGACTTCATGCACATCCCTAATGAGAGATTGTACGATATAACTATAACTAACCAACATGAGTACGTACAACCATATTGCCCATAATGCAAGCCCATTTATCCACACCCTAATCTAACATTACTAGGTTCCAATGCGAAATTAGGATATGTCTGGTCGAAATGCCTCTGAATCAGACAGATAGCTCATATTGCCCTCCTCTATTTGAGGGGTGGCATGCCAAATCATATGCTTCCTCAGTCGCTGCTGAAGCATTTAACCTCAACAGTTGGAGAATAAGCAGCAAATACCTAAGAAATGCATACGGGACTTCTTGTGGGAGGGGTTTTGCTCCCTGGTTGACTTGTTTCTAGTATCTCTATAAAACTAGCAGTAATCCAGATTAATGTCATTCTTTTAGTAGCATGTAATCATTTTTACACGCATCAATCTTCTCAACAGGTAAACCCAAATTCCTTTTCAACCTCTTTGTAGTGTAGTAAAAGGTGGGTAGGTTGTGATCGCATAAATATTTATTACTAGCCTACTATGAAACCTAAACGTAGCATCTCTTCAAAAAATTGTTCTAGCTTTAGTGTTGACCAGTTCAGCAACCGTCGACAATTGAGATTAGATATAACCATTCAACAACAGTTGGTCAATTGCATGCGCTACATCGAAGAAATGGCCTGATAATCCACTCACATAATCATAGGGCCCCCTACCGTACCAAAAACTAGAACCGGTATCCGTAGGACATGACCTCATATTCTCATCAGCCACACACTCTTAATTAAACAAAAAAAAAAAAAAAAAATCAGCCCAGTTGCATCAAAAATCATCCTTTGCTCCCAATCCATCTGTTGGTTATCACTCCAATGGGTAATACCCTCTTGAGCAACTGGAGGCGAGGTCATTGCATCAAAGTACTCGTACACCCTCTCCTCGCCATTGAAAGTTCAATTATAGTATTCTCACATAAGCCCTCTCATACATAAATCAAAATTGACCTCATCTGGTGTTTTAAACCTTTCGTTTTGCACTTCCAACACGGGCACCTAATCTTTTTGTTGTTCATATGTCTATGCTGACGCTTGTCCCATTCTATGAAAGTACTAACACCATCCCCAAACTCCAGCTTAAGATCCGCCCTCCCCGAAGAATTCTTCTCATACATCCATCATTTCAATTGTCTTAACATGATGATCATCACATAAATATATATATATATATATACAATTGTATTTTGAGCTATAATTCAAATATAACTTGCCACTAATAATATACTTAACATATAAATATAAAAAAAATATAATAAATTAAACTGTATTTTAATTAATAAAATCAATAGGATCAAGTTGTTACCTAGTCAACCAGCTAAAAGATCAACGATACTCAATAAAATAATGCAATTCTACCTGATCAATTGTATATGCTCGAAAATCAAAGAAAGATTGAGAGTGTGTGTAATTTTACAATTTAAGAAAGTGAGAAAAAAAAATAAAAAAAATAACACCAAGTCACACATACACACACACACACACACATATATATATATATGAGTTTTTGGAAAGAAATTTGAAACGGTATTTGGAGCAACCAAAAGTAGCGGTTAAAGTATAGCCATTAGGCTACAGAATGCCTTCTAGGAATAACACATTGCACCTGCATAATCAAGCAATTACAAATAGTAACTAAATTTGTAAGATTATCCATAATTATAACGGTTTTTTATACACTATTGGAAAGAAAATCTTAATATTGCGAGTAGCAATTACAATTTCAATGTGGTCGTTTCAAAATGTATTCCGAATTTATTGCTACCTTTATTTTGTAAAGGATTTATGAATATGCTCTATAAAAAACACAAGTTTAAAGTCCTTGTCGGATTGTTAACTCATCTTACCACCTTTGGTGGATTGAATTATGGAGCTTCTACCGTAAACAAAATTGGAGTTATGCTACTGTACTTGACTCTCATCAGTCCAATTAAACACCAGAAAACCTATACTATTTTGCTTATGCAGGCTAATTAAACAAAGTAAATGTACTCAAAGAGTAATGTGAAATTTAAGGAAAGAATATTGTATATATATGGAAATCACTACACTAATTTATACTAATATAAACAAAAAGGCCTCCGCACTTACAAACGGCGGTTAATAACATTGTCGCACCAATTTTATAAAATAACAATTGTATCCCTAATAGATAATTCTAAAATTAATTATCATCATCCTTTTTTTTCAAAAGTGACTCCACGTTATTTTAACATTGCTACATCAATTTCTTTGTTGTGTCGATAATAAGTTGATTTTTCTTTTATTTATTTTTTTGTAAATGTGATTTGTTGGTTTATATGTTTTATATTTATTTATAATAAATTTTAAAACGTGAAAGATTATTTATTACATGCACATAGGAAAAATGTGCCACGATCACTAATATATCCATAATATATAAAAAGGGACTTCCACACTCACAAACGGTAGTTAATGGAATCGTTGTATCAAGTTTTTGTGAAGCCAAAAATGCCCTTCAATCAATAAAATAACCAACTTATTTAACTTTTTAAATTTTGCATTAATTGATAAATTAAATTTTTTTATTTTTAATGTAATGTATAGATTTTATATATTTTATATTTTTATTTGTAATACATTTTCTAATATACTTTAAAATATGTAAAAGTTTAACCATTATATACACATAGGAACGACGTGCCATAATGACTAGTATATATATATATATATATATATATATTAATATAAAAAGAAAAGCCCTTCCATACTCACAAACGAGCAGTCAGTGACACCGTCGTACATATCGTTCATGATAAAATAACTAACTTATTTAATTTTTAAAATATACATTAATTGATAAATTATTATTTTCTTTATTTCTTTCTTTCTTTTTATTAATGTAATGTACTTATTTATATATTTTATTTATTTATTTTAAAGTGTAAAAACTAACCGAAACCAAAGAAGGTCTAAGAATTTTGCATGAATCCCATGACAGACTTACTATTCTCAGCTAGAGACAAGTACAAATATTAATAGCAATATATATCTATCTATCTATATATATATGTTTAGTTCCCTTATCTTATCCACTGAATTAAAGAATATTGACATAGTTGATGTGGTGGGGCTGCATAGAAAACCTTTGATCATCCTGTGAAATGGGGAGCAAACACAATCTCTACTGATCTCCCCTCCTTTGGACTTTTGTTTTTCTATGAGAAAATGGTTTCAAAAGTTTATTTATGCTTTTGTTGTTGGGGTAAAACAGTTTATTGAAAGCAAAAGGTGGTTGTCTGCACAAAATAAAACAAGTTTTTCTGGGAACACGTGAACTTGTTGGCTGTTGGGACAGTATCGTCAGCACAAACACTGTTAAAATTTGGACTGACATGTACGTCTGAAAAATCTTTCATACCATAAAATTAGATGAAAATATGATCATATATATATATAACAAAAAATCACCTAAAAGTGGAGAAATTTTTTGGAGTCTCCGGTCCTTGTATATTAAAATGCACAAAATAGTTACAGTAGGGAGAGCTACCTCCTTAGAATTTCTAGCAAAGTCATAAACAAGGAGTAGTACTCCTTTATAAATAGAGCAACATTAAACAAGGAGTATTACTCCCTTACAACAAAAAACACGAACAGGTGTACTAGAAAAATTATGACGAGTCAAAAAGATTTTTGTTATCCCACTACATCATGGATCGCACAACACCTGCAAATAAATCTGTACAAAAAAGCCAAGCCAGAGTGTGTGTAATGTTCCAAAAGGATAAATAAATGAACATTAGTATTAACGTGGATATCATGTTTATGGCTGGCAGCCTTTGAACTTGTGAAATGGGTTCATGAGACCTGCAAAAAATATAACAACAAGCAACCAGATAAAGGAGAATAGCAGAAGTGACAAACCAGAAGGTATCTAGGCAAACATTGGTCAAAACATCAACCATATGAATGAGTAACGTCCAAGGAACCCATATAGGCACAATCACATAAACAACACAGAAGAAGCACAGATAGGAGAACAAGTATCAGCAAAGAACCAATCAGTAATGAAGTACCCATAATTTCATGGAAGAATATTTTAACTGAAATTAGATGTACTAGTACTTCTGATTCTAATAGCATAGAAGGAGCAAGCGTCAAGTCTAATCAAACATTTACGAATACCTGTGAATTGTCAGGAGCTAGAATGATGAGATGTTCAATAGCAAAATAATCGACCACTTGGTTACCCTCTCTAAAGATGTGTGATATCTTGAACTCAGTTTGGGATAGAAGATCTCTAATTTGTTGCAGCAAATTTTGAAGGTGTCATGGCTCTTGCAGGGGAGATGAATGAGTTTGAGAGCGACGTTGGCATCTGTTTCCACCCAAATTTTCCTGATGTTACTATCAATGCATAATTTAACACCTCTATATATAGCTTTCAGTTCTGCTGCTATGTTGGAGATGAGGCCAAGATGTTCCTGGAATGCGAGGACGATCTGACTTAGATGATTTCTGATGATACCACCGGCTCCTGCAACTCCTGAATTTCCTTTTGAAGCCCCATTCTTGTTCAATTTGAACCATCCCCTATCTGGCTTAATCCACTTAACAATTGAGATTCTGGATGATATTTTATGAGTGGGAAGTGAAACTTTAAAAAGAGATGCAATAGATCTGTCCCCTTTCTAGTGTATAGCTCTCATGAGGTTGGTTTTATCTAGAAGATGAAGATAATTGAGAGTTTGTAAGATAATATGATTAGCTTTGAAAGGATCCCCCTCAAATATGGCAGCATTCCTGCAAGTCCAAGTGTTCCACATGATCAACGGGGGAAGAATATCTCTGATGTGAAGCTGATTAGAAATATTGCTTCTCAAGGCTTGAAGGATCATGAAAACGTTGTCCGTAACTGGAATATTGATTTGAAATTTGGAGGCAAATAAGCTCCAGACTTCAAGGGAAACCTTGTTATGAAGGAAAAGGTGAGGGATAGTCTCCTCCTCCTTCAAACAGCAAACACATCTAGAGGCCAGAAAGATGCCTTTTTGTTTGAGTCTATTGTCAACTGGTATCTAGTTATGGAGGACTTTCCAAATGAAGATAGAAATGGTAAGCCCAACGAGGGGGGACCAGAGATTTTTGAAGATGGGTAGTGAAGGTTTGTGATCTCTAGTAATCTCCCAAGCTGATTTTATAGATAAGGAACCATGGGGGGATGGTTTCCAATGCATAAAATCTTGATGCTGAGGATTAATGGGAACCTACAAAATAAGGTCCATGATATGCTGAGGAACAACTTCCTTCAATTTACCAATATCCCATGTGTGGTTGGTCCAGAAGTTTTTGATCAGGGCATTGGAGGCTCTGTTGGGGTGTGTGAGGGAATGAAGGATGCCTGCAGGGAGCCAACAATCATACCAGAAAGATATATTACCAGCTCCAAGGCTCCAGAAAATGTTCTCCTAAGAGACAGATTTAATGCTACAAATTCTTCTCCAAATGTTAGAGTCCTTCGGTTTAGCTTTTGTAGAGGCAAGTGTAGACTTTTTACAATCTACTGATAGTAAAGTTGGCCTATAGAGAATTGTTTTGTCTCAACCACCACCAAAGTTTATGGGTGAAAGCTGTAATAGTATCCCTAATATTTCTGATACCCAAGCCCCCTTCTTCACAAGGATAGCATATGAAAGCCTATTTAGTTCAATGAATTTTCATGTGGTCACAGTGGATCCCCAAAAGAATTTGGCAAATAATTGTTCAATTTTCTGCAGAGTGCCAACAGGAGGACTCAAAACTTGAAGAAGATAAGGCATAAAGGAAAGAACACTTTTAATAAGTTGAAGCCTGCCCCCTTGTGAAAGATGTTTATGCTCCCATCCACTGATCATGTTTCTGATTTTGTCAATAAGGGGTTCAAATAGAATTTTCTTCTTATGTCTTTATGCAGTAGAGCTCCAAGATAGGTGATAGGAAGACACTTAAGGTTGAAACCTGTAAGGGATTTGATTCTGTGGGCAATGTTATTGGCCTTCTTACCAGGGATAAAGAAGCTCTTGGACTGATTGATTTTTTGGCCTAATTGGTCCTCATATTGCTCTAGGAATTGCATCAGTTTAGTCAAGAGTGTTCTTCACATCTGGTGAAAATGATGATGTCATCCACATAGGCCAAGTGAGACACTCTAATTTTACAACCCGTTTGATAGAACATATCAGGATTCTATGAGAAAATGTGATTAAGCCCTCTGGAAAGAACCTCTACAGCAAGGATGAATAATGCAGGGGAAATTGGGTCACCTTATCTAAGGCCTTGAGATGATTTGAAGAAGCCAGATGGTTCTTCATTAACCAGAATGGTAAATCAACAATGTTCAATAGCGTAGTTGATGAGGACAATAAATCTGGAGGGGAAACCCATCTTCTCAAGAATCACATAGAGAAACTTTCAGTTCACCCTGTCATAAGCCTTGGACATATCCAATTTTAAGATAAGATTCCCTTTGTTATGTCTCATGTTAAGATGATGTGTCATTTCTTGAGTCAGAAGGATATTGTCAGCAATGAGCCTACCAGGCACAAAACCACTCTGAGATGGGGAAATGAGGTCAGGAAGAGCTGGGGAGATTTTAGTGTAAAGAAACTCAGACAAGATCTTATTAATAATATTGCAGAGGGAGATAGGTCTTAACTCAAATCAAGATTGGAGTGAGTCATTCTTAGGGATAAGAATGATAGATGTGGCAGTGAAGTTTCTGGGCATAGGGGTGCCCCTAAAAAAATCCATGACAGCTGCAATGACATCCTATGCAATAGTATTCCAGCAAGCTTGAAAGAATGCTGAAGAGAATCCATCAGGCCCAGCTACACTGTCTTTATTAATAGAAAAGACTACTTCTTTAATATCATTTTGGGAGGGTGGTTGACAGAGATTAAGGAGGACATTTTGATGAATTTGAGGAAATTAGAATGGAAAATCATGAGGTAGTGAGGTGGCAGGGATATCACATAAGAGACCTTTAAAGAAGTGAACTGCAGATTCCTTAATTTGAGCAGAGTCGGTTATTTCTTGTTGATTATCCATCACTCTAGAGATTCTGGATTTCAACATTTTTCTTCTTAACAGATGCGTGAAAGAATTTGGTGTCCCTTTCTCCCGCTTCAAGCCATTTGCAGTTGCTTTTCTACCTCCAAAATTTAGATTTACGGTTAAGATCATGGACCAAAGCAGTATTTTGTCTATTCAGGTTGATCAAATTGGCTTCGGATGGCAGCCTATCAAACTGCTTAAAATATGATTATACATTATTGCTTTTGAATGGGGCTTAATGTAATTTCCTCTTATATAATCTTATAAATATGTAAATTACAGTTTTTTAAAAAAATAAATAGTATTTTATCTACTTGTATTTTTTAAAAAATAGAACAATTTATCTTCTTGTCTAAGGAAGTAAATTGCTTCATTTTAAATAATATAGAAGGATAATTAGCTATTTTTCTTCTCATAAATGGGTATTCTGCACATACTAAATATCACTGGGTGTCGTTTGCATTATGTATCCAGAAAAGTTTAATCATCGGGT
The DNA here is from genome assembly GCF_026168435.1 of Sesamum indicum. Taxonomy (NCBI): domain Eukaryota; kingdom Viridiplantae; phylum Streptophyta; class Magnoliopsida; order Lamiales; family Pedaliaceae; genus Sesamum; species Sesamum indicum. Next base: position 17,987,740 of record NC_142660.1, on the reverse strand, counting down.
CGTATAAAAGGAGGGGCGTTCAAATCCTAATAAGAGAACATTAAGTGTAAGTAGTGAACTTTCAAAAGGAGTGCTACAAGACCTCAGAGGAGGGAAGTGTAAATTTTTCTTACCAAAATCTTACTCGTAAAATACTCGTTAGATCTTATCCATTCTATATCCAAAATAATCGGGTGCAATATGAGCTTTACCCATTAGGTTTTATACATTAAAATGAATGAACAATTATACATGATTCTTTGTAATGGTATCACCAGAACATAATAGTAAATGAATTTATTAAAAGTATTTTATGAATCTGCAATTGATAAAATACAATAAAAAGCTATTTTGAAAATTTTTAAAATATACATGTTAAATATCATTGAAATATATATAATGACCTTGACTTTATTCATATAACGGATCATTATTAATCAATTACACAATTAACATAGCATCGAGATAGGAGTGAAAATGAAAGAATCAGTAGAAAAAAAGTATTGAAATCGTATTTTAGCTTCATAATACATCTTTATCGGTTTGAAATTGCGTTCAATTTTCATTTCATATTTTTTTAACAATTCAAATTCAAATAAATTTTATTAGCCAGTGTATTAGTCGAATTTGAGTTATCACTTGATGTTCAGACTAACTTTATCAGAAATCTAAGTCAGAGCAATCACTACAAAGTAAAAATAAAAAAACTAACAATTTTTTCAAAATATCAATACGTAAAAACAAAATAATAATAAACTATGTACAAGCTTAAGAATTTTATATGACAAATTGATCCAGTCAATTAATTATCAAAAAAAAATTATAGATTCAATGATTTTAAGTTAACAAATATTTATGAATTATCAGAGTAGATTTTACCATCCAATATAATATCGGGTATTCTATGGTCTAGACCCTATCAAAATTTAAAATACTTATTTCAATAAGTATGAATCCAAATTTAATATAAAAATAAAGGTCAGAATCTTAATAATAGCTATTATAATGAATCCGAATATGATGATACCCGCCCATTAATATTATCTACTGTACATACCCGTCAACAAATATGAGCATTGAAATAGAACAGGGGAATGATACTACCCTATTAGAAAAGAAATGGAGCCAAACGGACTGCAGGATATTTGCTTTAACCGAAGTCGTATAATTTTGCCCTAATTAAAAACAAGTCTAGCCTGGGGGAGAGAGACTCGACATTTATATACCGCTCAAAACCCTTATCAACTTGCAGCTCACTTGGGACATGTGTGATGGGAAAACCAACATTGGTGTGCAAGTTGAAGGGCTGCGGCCGACTGATGGGGCGAACTATACATCGTACTCTTTAATCTTCATACGAACACACCAATGGGGAGAAAGTGATGGTGACATCAATGCCTATAGTTAAAGATCAAGTGCAGTGAGATATGAATGTGCGTGAACAGGACACCGGTTGTGGTAGCATAGTATAATGAGACATGGGCTACTATAGTCATCACAAAGCATAAGCAACACAAATGCCCGACACGACTTGGCACCCAACTAAGTTGAAGAGGAGACTCCAAATCAAGGTATAAACATTGAGTGAATGACAGTGGCGTCCCACCAAGTGCAGATTTGGGGGTATTGACATTTTTAGCGTCTTCAAGGAAATCGAACTGGCGTTCCCCGTAAAACTACACAAACCTGCACCCACAGGATTGACACTAAGGACTCTATTCCCAGGTTGTAAATTAGTATCAGAGTTTAGAACTTTAGCCATTTCAATCTGTAATGACTATAAGACAGCATCATACAGGACAAGCTTCACATCATTCACTACCCTAATCCTTGTTCCCCAGAAACTACTACCATACGGAAACATGTCCACCCATCATCACCTTATTTACAAACATTTTTCACTCTCAAGGAAATAGGGCTTCGTAATCACATTGAAGAAACCAGTGCTTCTGGTTCAGCAGCCGGTTCTGAGAGCGAACCCTTCATCCACCTCTTCAGCATCTCTAAGGAAGCTTTAGGCTGATCCATCGGAACCATGTGTCCAGCATCATGTACCTGTTTTTTACAATAAAAACATTGAAGTAATCAAAGTGTTCAATCAACATAAAGATGTCCTTATATTTTGAGGGGTGGAATAAGAGAGACCTTCAAGAAATTGAGAGGTCCATGGCTTGTCAGCAATCCTGCTTCAGAACCATCCACTTCGAAAGGAACTTCAGGAGATGATATGAACTCTTTCTGACCGCTCCACTCCATGGCGTGGACCCATCTTGAGTTACCTGCTCGATAGAAATGATGATACATGTTATCTGCAACCTTGATGAAGATGGATATGGATATTAAAGCTGTCTATTCAGAACAATTTTTAGATGCAAGATAGTGGTCTCACCAAGCCAGTTGCAGATCAAATCATATTCTCCAGCATAAACTAGTAGCTTTATTCCATCCTCAAGAAGAGCAGGAATACCCACTTCAAGATTTCTCATCCAATCCACAAGCATGGCCTGGTAAACAGTAGGACTACACGAGACGAACTCTATATTTCCAACTCCTAGTGCATCTCTGACAGACTTCTGGTTCAGATATTTCTCCAAGTTTGAGAAGTCGTAGCATAGACTGCCTACGCATTTCTTCCTAATATCATAATACTGCAGGGGTAAAAAAGAAAAGAATTTAAACATTAAGGGTCTGTTTATACTCTTCTGCATTTAGAAAGTCCAAAGCCATGATAACTGTATAGAAGATACAAATGAGAGTGCATTTTATTGCCCTTATCATTCATGCATATTTGAAATGATGCCAATGTTCAACAATAAACTTGACCCAGAAAATGTGGTTCCACGCATTATAGCTTATAGGGTGCAGCCAATGAACATATTGTTTTCTACCATTGCTATAAGCAGAGGAGGAGTCATCAATGGAAAAGCCAAGAAATCTGCATATCTTTATAGTGTTGCATCATATATTGGTTTGGCACATTGTAATCATAAGTTGGTTGGTCCGATGAGTTTCTTCATCCACAATTCTGGCCATGAACAATTAATGGGCTCACAAGCAACCATTCATTATTTAGAAAGGGAACATGCAAACAAATGTGGTTCCATGCATTTCAGGAGATAATACAGAATACTGATTTCAAAGTGGTTTGGCACATATTAGCCATAAAGAACCAGGTTAAATATATGTTTCTTACATTCACATCGCCGGCACGTGCAATAATAGAATTGAATATTGTGTTGCAAACCAAATAGGCTGCAACACAAGATACCGTCCCATCAGTTCCTGAAACAAGTGAAATGAATGCATTAAATCTAAGGAGAACCTTTGACAACAAAGAAACAGAACTGACTCATGGAATGAGAGTATACTGCCATTTACTTATAGGTCATTACAAACAACATGACAGGAGAAAAATATCCCAGAGTCCAGACAATTTGTACATGTAAATAAAAATAGTTGAAAGTAGAGATGATAAAACCAAATCATGTAAAGTTACCACAAAGCTTTATTGCCGCTTCACAGAGTGGAAGCACCTTGTTGATACGGTCATGCTCAGATTGCTTAATTAGTCCCATATCAAGAGCATAATCAGCATATGCACCATACTGGATCGCTGGATCAGTTAGCCCATTTCCAATGGCAAATCCCTGTGTGGTTAATTCTTATAAGAAAGTAACACAACCATGAAAAGACCCTTATAATTATGTACCTCAAAATACCTTCAGATTAACATGAATTCCTTCTTTTTCTTTGTTTCCGCGGTGGACACGAGCAGCAAAAGCAGGAATATAGTGTCCAGCATACGACTCTCCAGTAATGAAAAAATCATTTTTAGCCAGTTCAGGATGCTCCTTAAAGAACGCCTGTAGCAAAAACATAAACCAATGAGAATTCTGTAAATTTAAATATACAAAGACTTTATAAAATACTCTTCGTCTTTTCCATATCAAATTTTATCTAACAGCATTAGAAGGGTAAAAAAGGAATTTAACTATGAGATATGCATTGCATAAGCAGAATATTCACATCAGGTACATGCACACTAAATACAAGCTGGGAGGCATAGATTCTTCAAATGAAAGCACTATTTGAATAACCTGAGTTGTATTATTTTCTTCAGTGAGTTAGGAGAGCATAATTTTCTTCAGTGGGTCAATAGAGATATCTGATGGTGCTTGACAAGAGGACAATTGAAGAGTTGAGAATGGAGAGAGGAACTACCATGAAAGGACATAACTTGACTCATTAATGAGAGAGTAGGGAGGAACTACCATGCCAGGACGCATGGATCAACACCATGATCAAATATATTGTAGTATCCAACCTTACACCACATTTGACAAGATTCACTAACTACTTGATGGTAAAGACTAAAGACTACTAACCAACCATGTGGGACATACTAATGCTTGAATCCCAACAGACATGCTTCTTACACTCAGTTTTCCTCGTGCATAGCTAGATTTGTTATTTGCAATCCAACATTCAAACCAATACGACATACAAAATTTCATAATTTTTTTCTGCTGCATTGTTAGTATTATAAAGACCTATATGTTTCTTGAAAGGGAAACAAGTAACAAAACCAACCTGTAAAAAGTCATATAAGTCATCACTGACACCCTTCTCATTATGCCGAATGTCACGTCTATCAGAACTATAGCTAAAGCCAGTTCCAACAGGCTGGTCAACATACAAAATATTCGATACCTGCAAAATTATCACAAAAACAAGCCAGTTATATGTAAAGAATTCAATATTAGAAGTTGCACCCACTTCTAAAATCTGATGTGTGAAAGGATAGTTAACGTCAAGCAACTAAACCAAACTCAAATGTAACACCAGCAATCCTAGAGCACAACACATAGCAATATTTTACAGCATTGCCGAAAACAGTTACCACGTTTCTTGAAATTAGACAGTAACACGACATAATTTGGCTAAAGAAACTAGCAAACCAATTCTTTTGGTCCAAATTGATTTTTCTGAATCTAGTGCCCAGGTCAAACCATTTTCAGTTCTCAAAGAGACTATCCATTTCACTATCAATTTTCTCTAGATACCACTGTTTTTCCAGCGCCTCATAGCTAAATACAGCTTAACAATCAGAAAAAATCTATTACAAGATAACATAAACCAGGAACTAGATTAGATGAAAATAAGAATTCTCCTGAACCCTTTGCAATGCATTGGACCTGTCCATGTGATTTTCTTTCCTCAATACTCGAACTGCCACACGCCAACACAACAACAATAACCTTGAACCCCTCTGTTTCATCGATTCTATACAGGAAGCTTAAAAATATAAGGATTCCACATAATCCAGAATTAAAAGTTTATTCATCCAAAGAAATTACCTGGTCCCAGCCATACTCATTCGGCACAAGAGATAAGTTATTGGCAATAGTAAAAGGTCCGTTTTCATAGAACAGAGCCATCTCACTGCTACAACCTGGCCCACCAGTCAACCAGATGACAACAGGGTCTTTGGAGCTATTGCGTGATTCAAAGAAGAAGTAGAACATCCTGCAATCACGAACACAGTTACCTCAATCCACACAACACAAATAGTGAGATTATAAGAGGCCAAAAATGTTTCAACAGGGAACCTTTTAATCTTAACTTTAGAATATGGTATAAGATGCTATACACTATCAACCATTTAATAAAAAGTGCATTTTCAGCACGGGGCATAGGTATTGCTTACATCTGTAAATTGAAAAAGACAGAGATCTCAGTTATCATTCTTAATCAGGTCAACTACTTTCTCATCAAGAACATCCTAACTACAGTAGCCTGTAATTTACTTATTTTTATTTCCACCCAGGATGGCAATATCAGAATTAACGGTATCCACTAAGAGCAAATTTGTCTTGCACAAAATATTAAGAAGGCTAGCAGCATAAGCAACTTGGATGATTTCAAGATCAAAAGTTACCAGCAACAAGGATTACTTTTATGAACATAAATGCAAGTGCCACTCCACGAAAGCATTAGAGAGTATTGAGATTAAAAATAGCAGGAAATCCATTCAGAAGCACTAGAAATAGAAACAGAAAAACCAGTCAATTCCCCTCACTTTATGCATTGACAAAACAGATAATTAACATCCAATAAACAATTTTTTTATCACGCCCACATCTGCAATAAGTAAAACTGAACTGGAGCCTTTGGAGAAAGCAACTTTGAGGTCAAACTCAGCTTGTTCTAGCATAGCCTATAACAGCTTAAGTTTGATTTAAAGCTCAACTGCACAAGCAAAATATATTGGTTATCTTGTTTCATAGAAAGTCTTCATTTAGTTTTAATTATCACTTGAAAGAGATTATCATTTCTGATCTGATAACTAGTTCTGATTTCTTAGGTATGGAGTTTGGACCAATTATGCAACAGGTGGTGTATAGTTGTTAGCTATAAATCAACCAATTTACACCCTCATATGCATTCTTTCGACGGAGAGCATGTTAATATACCTTTGAGATTGGACCACCCTTACTCGTAGATCCTGAGCCAAAAGAAAAAAATTAAGGGTGCCCGAGCACTCCCAGGGGCTATACTGCAAACGTCTATGCAAGATCTTGAATTTTTTACTAATGCATTTGCAATTGCATTCATTATCTCATTAAAATTCATGCATTTAAATTAGCTAATAATGTGTCAAATTTAGCATCATTAGGTCAATCAACAAGCAAGGTATTATAACTAGAGCAAGCAATCAGTCTCCCGAAGCTTGAATATGAAGCCCTCTTCCACTACAACGAAAAGTTTTAGCAACGCGTTGCGAATATAGTCAATAAGAAACATGCCCTAGCTTTAAGAGTAGCTGTATCCATTTCACAAGACAAAAATATAGCAGAACATGGGCATTATCTAGCACGTGATAAAACAGTAAACAAGATAAATATTCATGAAACTCAAATATTTACCAAACAGACCCTCCGTCAAAATTCACTTAACCTACTCATATGGTAATAATCCTCACAATTGGTCACCAACCGAAACAATGAACAATTACAAAAGACCACAGAATTGATAGCAAAACCAGAAAGTAAAGCAACGAGAAAGAGATCTTAGCCACATCTTTTACGAAACAAACCTGGCGCCATGAGAATGTTGAATCTGATAGTAACCGGCATGGTGACCTAAGTCCTCAGCTGAAACTCCGCTAGGATCAACCAGATTCGGGAACTTAAATCGCCTCTCAACGATTTTCGGAGTGTCGAGGAAACGAACGTCGTCGTCGACAATATTAATGGATTGTTTAGGAAACAAGTTGAGGTCTCGGATTAGCCTCTCCGCGGAAACCGACGGCAGCCTCGGCGGCGCACGGAGCAAAGCGACGACGGAGGAGATAGGCGAGAGGAGGATGAGAAGTAGAAAGAGAGAGAGGAAACTTGGCGAGCAAGAACCCATTTTTCTTTGAATTTAAGCTCACATTCTTTCATCTGCTGGTTTATATATATACGATATATGAATAAAATACCCGTAGAAATTGTGTGCAGCCTGGAGCAATGCTCCCGCCAATCAAAATTACATGTCCAGTCGGGTATTGGACGGTGGGTCTTATCTAATCGTATGCATGTCCCGAGGCGGTAACACGTTAATAAATAGAGATATTTATATTTTCACTCCTCATTTACTACTCTTTTACACAAATCATATTTATCTTTTAAAAAATTATAAAAATTATCCCCAACAGTTTTTCATATTCAAAAATTTCCTTATTGAATCATTACAATTTTAATATAATTTTTAAAATATAGAAAGGCCGTCAAGAGTATTTCTATAATCGTAAAAAGGTAGATAGCTGTTAAACGAATGTATAAAGAGATGAGTAATACGACTCCATAGAATTTTTATTATTTATATAAATTTTATAATTTTTTTGATTGAATCTCTATATAAAATTATATTTTTTACTAATTAAAATATTAAAATAATTAATATATTAATAAAATTAATTACTAGATTATAAATTTAAATTGAAAAATTATCACAACTTTATAAATTATTTAAAATTATTAAAATTAAAAAATTATTTATCCTCTATTTTTATTTATTAATAAAATTTTATTAAAATTAATAAATAATAATTCAAAATAATTTGTATTGTTTATATACGTCACGCAGATCTAAGATAGTTATCGTATGCATGTGGCTGCCGTATTTTCTCAAATCTGAGGACTACTCCCATACTATCGAAGTTGGGGACTCAAATCATAGCGACCAAGCCTCCAAGGCTTCCATATGATGATCCCCGCGAGTCAATTCAGTTAGTTGACCACCTTGTCAACTAACCGACTGAAATTGCATAGACGTCCAACGTATGTCGTCAATGAAATGCGGCAGTCATCCAATGAATGCAATAACCAGTGCAAGTCTCAATAGGACCCTCGATGCCCAGTCTCGAAGTCCTCAACTTGAAATATTTCAGACCAACCCTCAGAAGTTGGTTTCACAGCCGCCATCCAATACGCAACCCAACTACATGGGTTATTAACTGGTTTGTGGGCATCTGGTGCAATTAGGCATACAAAAATCTTTCACAACGCTTTTGACTATGGTTTGTCTGCATGCTAGAATATTTTAAGTAAATGGAATTCTTCTCTTTCTTACCTTACAGATATGAGAAACCAATGAAATCATGGTTGGTTGCGAGGCAAAGCTTTCAGGTAAACCTTGTTAGAGGAAGAAAGAAGTCCCTTTAGAAAATCGGCTGCCCAGCTGCTCTCACTTTCCTCCTTCAAAAGTGAGATCTTTAGATCGAACGGTAGTTCCAACTGCAATAGGGAGGGAAGAGTTTCCCTCACAGGATCCGTCCTCACCTCCATTGTCTGAAGTAGCCATCTCTCACGTCACAATCAAGTGTTCCAAAAGACAACGTCAATAATGCGTACCAGAGTTTTGGCCACACCACGACGTCGAAGGATCTTCAAAGAAAATTCTTAGATCAATAGGGACGAACCTTGCAAAATAAAGGTTAGCACTATGATGCCTAAGTTAGTGATGGTTTATGAAAAAGTAAAAGAAAAACTCGAATTAAAGTGAGAATAATGGTATAAAATGGTGATAAGGTGTATATGTTCATGTGGAGTGTAAAATTTAAGCTTAGAATAGCTGAAAAAACGAGCAAAAATAGTGAGAATAAGTGAGAGTTTGAGTGTGAAAAAATGATGTTACCAAATGACTGCATAAAGCCTCTATTTATAGGCGTGTATAGAGTAGGATGCGGGGGTTTTTGTGGAGTGTCGTAGGCCATTGGAAAGGCCTTTGAGTTGGCTATCATCCAAAATAAACCATTTGAGATTTGGACTAGATTTAACTGAGATACGTCAGTTTGCCTAAAATCCAGCACTTGGGAGTTGGTTATTTATGGATTTCTCAACTCATTTACTATCGATCTACACGGAACCACCTGGAGATAATTTACGGTGATGTGTAAAACTAGGTAGCAAATCATATGACATGTCCACCCAACTGTATAATGACATGTCTGGCTGAAATGGACATATTTTTTGGGTCTGCCGGTTCAGTAAAGTTGGAGGTAGGTCTATGGGTTTTCTTTCCTACTGATGAGTCTAGCCTTCCTGCTGATGGGCCAGCTGGGCTCTTAACCAACTAGGTTGGTATGCCTATTTTGTGGGCTTTTCCTCCCTATTGGTGGTTTGGCCCAATAATTTTAGGGGGTATCATCAAGCGATTAACCCTACAAGATAAAGGTCAGCACTCTGATGTTTTAAGTCATTAATGGTTTATGAAGAATTAAAAGAAAAAATTGAATTACAGTGAGAACAATGGTAAAATATGATGTGGGAGTGATAAATATTTGTATGGAGTGCGAAATATAAGCTTGAAATAGCCTAAAACCCGAGAGACAATTGAGAGAATAAGTGAGAGTTTGAATATGAAGAATGATGTTACTAAATGATTGTGCAAGGCCTCTATTTATAGTCGTGTACAGAGAAGGGTATGGCGGTTGTAGAGTGTCATATGTTGTTGGAAAGTCGTTTGAGTTGACTATTATCTAGAAAAAATCATTTCTGAGTTGGAGTTAATTTGATTGATATACATCAGGTAGAGTGAATCTTTCCATGTTTGCCTGAAAACATCAGAAATTTGTTACTAGTTGATTCCCAGCTCATTTGCCATTGGTTTACTTGGAACCACTGGAGAGATTTTAGGATGATGTGTCTTAATGTGTTGGCAAGTTTTATGACGTGTCCGTCCAGCTGTATGATGGCGTACTCGATTGAAATGGGCTTATTTCTTGGGCCTATCAGTTCAGTAAAGTAGGAGGTAACTCGCGTCTTTCCTCCCTGCTCATGGGCTAGCTGGGCTTGCACCCAGCTAGGCTAATATGCCTTGCTTGTGGGCTTTGCTTCCCTACTAGTAGGCCAGCTGGGCTGACCTATTTTGTTTGTGGGCCCAATCTAATATTTTAAGGGAGCATCATCACTCCCCTCCCCCCACTCCAGGAGTACAGATTGTAGAATTGGACTGCTAGAGTAGGAGTTTTAGTCCCCATCAGCGTTCATCTAGCTAGGCGAGCTAGGAAGACATCGTCTATGCTTACTATCCTCCTTGCTGAAGATATACATTTTCTGAATTCAAATTGTATTTGTCAGAGAAGTTATGATTAGTAATGATTAAAGATTATAAGGGATGAAAAGAGTCATGTCGCTTGGGAGATCACGCACCCGACGATTGGTGGGCGGCAGCCAGCTGGTTATTGAGTCTTTGATAGGACTGTTGGGGTAAAGAGGTATATTTAGAGCATTTTCCTTCCCAGAATTCTTATGCTAATTTCTTGCTAAGGTAAGTTTCCAGTTTTTTGTCCTTTCCCCAACATTCCATTTTGAAGGTAAGATCTTTCAACTTTTCCATTATTTTCTTGCAGGGCCTCCTACTCAATGTCGTGTTTTTCTCCATTAATCCTTGTTATTTTTCCACCTCGTAGGTAGGTTTCTTCCCTCCATCCTTCTAGTTTAAATATCTCAAAGGAGGGTGTGATGAGCGAGCAGTGGAGGATTTTTTTATTGATCTAGTTGCCATGTTGAGGGATGAAGAGCAGTTTGATACTTCCAGTTCCAGCTTTTGGGGAAGTAAAGGTGAGGAAGAAGTGAGTAGTAGGAAGAGGAACTCCAAGGAGAAGTCAGAGAAGCGGAGGACGAAGGATAGAGTAATTGCCTCTAGTGTTGAATCATTTGGAGGTTTTAGATCTTGCTTGAGGGAGGAGGATATAGGAGAAATAAGATCTCTGTTCGAGATACCCAATGAGTTCCTGATTCGTGTCCCTGCTTTCGTTGAACTCCCCCATTCCCCTCCTTACGGTTTTTCCAGCTTCCACGTGGCCTAGCTAGAAGCTGGGTTGCTGTTCTGCATACCTCTTTGCTTTACTAAGGTGTTGACTTTGTTTAAAGTGTCTTTTAGTCAACTAGTGCCCACGGTTCTTAGTATAATCACTGGGTTTTATATTTTTAGAAATTTAGGACAGACTCCGTCAGTTGCTCAATTTCACTCATTCTCATGCTGAAGAAAGCGAGTCTGGGTTTGTTTTACTTCACCTCTAGTGGAGATGCCCAATTTCTTCCATCTAATACCTCTATCAAAGAATAGAATCGTCATTATTTCTTCATATTATCTCATATTCCTTGGCATTTCCCTATAACATAGGTTTCTGTTGCTACTAAAATTCCTTGGGTACTCAATCCGTAATCGCCCCTGCTCTTCAGATTCTTGCTAGATCGCTTAAGCCTTTCAATATGACCCGTGCGAGCTAGTTCAACCAACCCTTGTTTTCTGTTGTGGGTTGATCCCCAAAGAGGTCGTCCTGGATGTTGTTGATGGTATAGCTTCTTGTATGTTTTGCTTTTGTTCATGCAGGCTTTTATTTAAGATATGAATGTTTATGCTAATACCTATACCTCCTGCACTCAACATGTTCAACCAGTTGTTGCAAGGTACGACTCTAGTGAGAGCAAAGTTCTTGAGACAGACTCTTCAGCAAAGTGTGCATTGGCAAAGAGCCCACCTTCAACGCCTGCTAGCTTAGCTTCCATGAGGGACCCGAAGGGCGAACATCAAGCATATCCTCTTTCTACAGTTGTTAAGTAGGCTAAAGGGTTATTTGGCTCTTTGGCCCTCCTACTCCTAAGCCTGTCTCTCGAGTGGGGACGCTTTGACCTACCGACGTGAAAATCAAAAGGAAGAAGCTGGCATGGGTGAGACCCGATCTTTGTTGCAGGAGGGCGGTAAGAGCAGCGAGCCTCTGAATTTTTGAAGTGAACCCTTTCACCCCTGGATAAGGCCTACTTGGACACCATACCTCACACCCAGGCCATGAACTTACTTGCTTCACACATCAGTAAACTAAAAGAAATAGAGAGGAAAATTCAATTGGGAGATTTAGTGTATAAAAGTGAAATGCTCCTGACTTCATGTTGTAGGTCGCCCTACTGGCGGGAGGGCTTTTCAGCTGGCTGGAGCAAGGAGGGCCAGCAACAAAGGCGCCTTAGATAAAGATGGAGGAGTTGGAAAGGAAAGCGCGGGAAAAGGATCATAAGCATGAGGCAAGCTTGGTTAGTCTAAGGTTTGAGATAAACAGCCTACACCAACACCTGGAACAAGCAGTGTTGAAACTTCAAAACAATCCTTCTTCAAAAGAGGGGAAGAAAGTTATGGAGGATGTGTGGTCGAACTGGATGGCTGACATCAAGAAGTCCTTGGAGTTCCAACACCTGCTATCAGATAGTACCTTGAAGCACTACTACCATGGCTATCAGACTTGTGCTTCCCAATTTGCTGATGCGGGTTATCCTCCTACCACTGCTTCTACCTCTTTTTTAGATATCTGTGCTGAGCTTGCAGATGCCTCGAGCCTAACAAGGAGATACAGTATGAGCTTCCTGAAGCCTTGTTCCATGTTGCCCAGGACGATGAAACTCTAGAGGATCCAGGGGATCAGATGGTAGAAAATGCTTTTCCCCTAACAATTTTTGGTCTACCTTTATAATGGTAAAGGTATACCTCATATACATTAACTCGTGAGAAAGTACGAGGGTAATGTGATCATAGAAAGATTTATTTGATCTCTAATAAGTCAATAATAAGTTAATGGGAGGAAATATAGATTTTTATTTTTTCTAATTTTGTTGTTAATATCATCAAATTGGATGAATTTTAACTAACGGATAGAGTTATTTGTTAGACAAAAGCAAACCTCAAGGATGCTACATGTAATTTTTCAAACTATAGAGAATTTACTTGTAATTACATCAAATTTAGGAGAGTAGAACGTATTTATCCCTTCATATAACTTTGATTAAAACTACAACATTATGTATAAATAACTTTTTGTTCAATGTTATCAACATGTATTCTTAAATATTTATTATCAAGTCTTGAACTAAATTGAACATATCTCCCGATACCGTGCACGAGTTCTGTAATAATTAATAGGGTAAATTACAACCACCTCCCCTGAGGTCTGACATAATTACAAATACCTCCTTGTTGTTTAAAAAATTACAATTACCCCCTGATTTTAGCGCCCGTCTAACAACGAGCCCATTCGGTTAAGTTTTCATTCAATTTTTATGATGAATTAACCAAAATGTATTTTTGAATCATAAATTATAATTTTATATATATTTTATAATTTTTTAAAATATTTTTATAACCTAATATTCTTTCTAGATTATGTATCTGAACTCATCCCCAATTTTTTTATATTTTTTTAAATATAGGGAGGTATTTATAAATTTTTAAATAAATGAAAAAGTATTTATAATTATGTCAACTCTCCAGAAAAATACTTGTAACTAATCCTAATTAATATAATATTTTGTTTTTGTTCAAAAAGCAAACCCTCTTAAACACAAAAGTATGGTATGTTCCAAAAGGAAAAAAAAAAGGTTTGTGATGAAGCATGATGTAGCTTTCTGTGATGGATAGGTCACTGCACCCTCGTGCCACAGTCTTTGGATACACAAAATCAGCACGTTGACAATATTATATACTTTCTCTTCTTTGTTCTTTCTATTACATATACAAGCTGCAAATCTTCACATGCCTGTCATTTGCTGGTAATGAAAAGGCTTTATCCAACAATAAATCGAAAATACACGTCAACGAGAGAGAGAGAGAAAGAGAATCAAGGAACTTGGGAAACTGAGAAGAGAGTGCCACCAAACCAAGAAAAATGACTTTGTATATTCTTGAGCCTACATTATGCTTCTTTTTCTCTCTATATATACGCCCTCTCTGGTCGTTGGTTCTTTCTTTCTCTTCCATTTTCGCTTGGCTTCCATTGGAGCAAAGCTCCTCGTTAAAGGTATTATCTTTCGCTCATTCATTCTTTATTTGTTTCCCTTTTAATTTCCCCTGTTTTCTTGCTTTCTTTTGTGGGTTTTTGTTTTGAAGTTAGGTTATTAGTAGGGAATATGAATGCAACTTTTCTGGTTTTTTCTTTTTTTTTCTGGTTTTCTTGCTTGGTCAATGAGGGCGTGAATCTTTTGTAGTTTTGAGTTTTAATTCGGAGTAGGTGAGGAGAGTAGTGATTTGAGGAGGAGAAGATTAATGGATTTTTCTGGATTTTTGATTTTGAGTTGGATTTCTTGGATTATGTTTCTGACTCTGCGCATGTTATTCTGATGCAAAGATTTGGCTTTTGGTTGTATAAGATGTAGTTTCTTATAGGACACTTGTTATAGTTCATATATATTTTCTTTTTCTTGAATGCATTGGTTGTATGTGTCAGGTTTTTGAGATTTTAGTAACATTACATATGACCTGGTGATGGTTTTGAGATTTTAGTAACATTTCATCAGTCAGCGTCCTGTACTCGTGAGTATAAATTGAATCATCATCCAAAGCATTAAGAAAGTGTGTGAAAGATTTGTGATGGAGGATGGACTGACATGGTCCGAGAATGTACCGTAAACAAGGAACAGCAACCTGAAAGTGTTAAACTCTGAAGATTGTTGTGAATGAGGGGGGGGGGGGTAGCCCTGCAAGATGAGCATTTTAAGCTATCAATCCGTAGTATGTGAATCTTGTGAAAGAAAAGAAAAATAAAAGAAAGTGGTAGTCGAACCAAGATTGCACTTCAGTCCTCCAAATGCAAGCAAGATAGCGGGAACGAAGATTAAATAATATATACTTTGCTGACACTCTGAGTATTTGTTTTTAAGGTGGTCAGAGATTGAGCACACACAGTGCATTATTGCTGAATTCTCTGTTCTCTTAATGTATGAATTAGTTTTGATCAATACTGATTTCAGCAGTACCAAGACCAACACTACTTATTGTGAGATTGATCTAATACGGGCTCTAGGATATTCTAAAGTACAGTTTCCTTGTTCTATTTGCTTCTGTAAATGTCTACTCACTTCTGCAGGTGATGCTGTTGGTACGAGTTCTGCCATTTGAAGAAGTTCGTTTGCGAAATCTGAATGGAGGCATTTAACTGTTTACTGAACTTGTGGTGCTTCGCTGTTCTATAGATTATGCTATGATCAAAGATGCTACTAAACTAAATTTATACTTATGTTGTTAGTTTGAATGCAAGCATGACAATTGGATAAATTTACCTGATATTATTCGTTGAAGGTAATGATGATATTTCAAAAAATTCATCCTGATAATGTAAAAGTTGGATCACTTGCTCTCACTATCAAGGTTGGGTTAAGATTTTTATGTACTAGGATTCCCGCTATAGTTTTTTATCATTTCATTTCACTAGAAGGATCTGGAGACTTATCATATTCATTCTTTTTCCTTTAATCGAAAGAGAATATCTCATATGCAGAGCTACACTTGATGAAACCTCGAGTGACGATTAAAGCATGCAATTTTCAGAAGGTATTCTAAAGGGGAATGGTCTTTTATTCAAGAAATGATGGAAGTTAATGGTAAAACTTCCGATTGCAATGAGAAGAGACCACTGGAAAATTCCACACTTAGCTACGAACAAAAAAATCCAGCCGAGAGTAGCACAAACACCTCCGTGTTTGTCAATCATGGTAGGCCTCGCTTATACTCATTATCTGTTTGTAGAGTATATGATAGATGCTGCAAAGATCATAAGATTTCAAGAACTGGTGTATATTCACTCCATCAATTCTAAGCTAGATACGGTATGTCACAAGGGATTTGCCTTTTCTATGTTCCGTATGGACTTGAATAATTTTTACATCTAATTTTTCCACCTGCCGTTGAAAAACGGATGGCAAAACTTCTCGTATCTGTTTGCCAGTAAAATATCTGCCATGCACATTCTCAATCAGTATATTTCGCGGCAACTTGCATTAATACGTGAAGTTAGGTAGTTCCGACCGTTCATGAGACCACTCAACATTTAACATAATTTTGCGCTTGTTATTGTATCTTCCATTGAGATATAGAAAATTCATTTTTTTTCTTTGGTATCTGACAGTAAAATACAAAAGTCGAGAATTCCAGTTCTATAACATGTCTGAATTATGCAGCTGCAATTGCATGGGATGAGAGCAGAAGAAATTGGGTCGGAGATGCATCCCAGAAGTCACTGAGAACGCCAAAGGATCCGACTATAAAGTACTTCAAGTTCTAGACTTTTGTTTGTATGAATGGGGTTATGCTTCTCCGTTGAGCTAATAAAACTAACGAAATGTGTTGTTTATACGTTGTATTTTGTAAAGATGCTGATGTTTCATTATTGTTCTTGCAGCTGGTCCACGACATATGAAGACCTGCTCTCGACTACCGACCCTTTTCCTCAGCCAATTCCTTTAGCTGTAAGTCAGCTCTCGGCTATATGATGTTTTAAATTCCTTTTCTATGCAACTAGTGTAGATGTTCTTAATCATCTCCGTGGGAAGTTACATGCTATCCATGCGGGCAGCAGCCCAACTCGGGTAGAAGGTTTAGAGAATATTCCATGCCGCTTGTGTGGGTTTTTTACTCATGTGGACCTGTGAACCGTTGGATTAACATATGATGACATAAGTATTGATTCTATTGAATGAAAGCCAATGTGGGTAAAAAGTCCACATGTGCCGGCATCACCACCCACAGGTTTAGATCATGCATGCTAACACTATCAATTACTTCATGATATATTCTTGATCTAACGGCTCATACATGGGCTACGGCTCACATGGATAGCACGAAATCATCTCATTTAGACAGTCGTAACGAGAACAAAGACACGCATGCATGTGGTTCATTTTGGGAAAATATTGTTGAATTGAGTAGAACGTTCCTCTGGACTTTGCAGGACATGGTAGACTTTTTGGTTGATATCTGGCACGATGAGGGGCTTTTTGATTAGATAATTTTATCGAAATGCCTACTCATGTCGAAGTATCCATGTTGCGCATGACAATAACCATAACCTTTCCCCTCGATTATGCTTGGATCTTTCATTAAACGCTATAATGGAGAAAAGCCCTTCTGTGGTGGATGCCGAACACGCATACTTGTAGCAGCTTCAAGCTGTTCATTTATTCTTTTGTCGTTCTTGAACTGCACCGTTTTTCTCATTAATTGGGAGTACATCTCATGTTGGAAGTCATAGTTGCTGTAACAATACACTGAGTTAGAGATAGTTGTAAACTAAAAGGGTGAATAGCAATTTATCCCCATGTGATATTGAAAATAAGCACATTACCCTCCTATGAAAAAAATATAACAATTTACCCCCTTATACTTTTTAAAATGAAACAATTTACCTCCTTATACAGGGAGATAAATTGCTTCATTTTAAAAATCATAGGGGGGTAAATAGTTATATTTTTAAAAATACAGGGAGGTAAATTGCTATTTATTTTCATAAGGGGGTAATTTGCTCATTTACAATATCACAAGGAAGTTGCTTGCATTTTTCCCTAAAATTAAAATTATAGGTGGCATCATGCTTTTCTAAGAACGTAGAGAGAGCTAACAGTACATTTTGTTTTAATTAAAAGTGTGTAAGATATGTTAGACATTCTTCCCTATTTGTAACACGCATGACATCTAACCTTTTGCTTTTCCTTTGGACTATGTATGTGATGGTACCTTTTCGTAAATGTCCTCGTTCTAATGATGTCTTTAGTACCAAAATCATGGTGACAAATAATGGTTGTTGAGTAATGTACTAGCCCGACAGGGCAGATCGCCTGAACTAAGGGTGCAAACGAACCTAAGCTTGAGCTCGCGCTCGTTGGTGTGAGCTCAAGCTCGATGAACACGAGTCAAGCTCGATTAATTTTTTTCTTAAAATATTTGGATTTAAAAAAATATATGGATTGTTGTACCATTATTCACAAATCTAAATAAGAACTAGGAAAAAAATATTTACAAGAAGACCAAAAAGAAGCAATACGATAGACAGAAAATTGACGATCATGAAAATCATTAGGTCCAATCTTTTAATGAGAAGTAATCAAAGTTACATACTGTTAGTTTTTAAACTATCATCGACACATTTACTTCACCTAAATCTCACAACCCTTTCAGTCCAATCATTTAGTAGGTTACGAGCAACCCATTCAAGTAATTAAAAAAGTTATAATTTTGCAGTCATACATAAGCATCAACAATACATGGGTGCTCTCAATATTTACCAAATTTCAACTCAAATATGTAAAGATCTTGAAGTACCTGTAAAGTATGGGGAAAAAAATACCATCAATGTGAATAAAAATCATTTTGTATCATAGTTAAAAATATATTTTGAGATAAAAAGATAGTTAGGGATGTAATAACTGATTACTCGAGAAAAAAAGAAATAACTCAACCCAAACTAACATATATGAATTTTTCTTACAAAAAATATCATATTTCAAAAGCATCCTCAACACTTGGAAGGATTACATGTATCGCTTTCTTGTTATTCTACAATTCAATACACAAAATTTTAGTACAAAAAAGAAAAACAATACTAATTATATAATATAACTAAAAAAATTAGTCACAGTCAAATAATGCCTTTGTCTTTTTCTTTACTCCAAAACACTTTTCAACCAATCCCTCCACACATTAATACTTAAGTCAATGAACCACTTTACTTGTCAATGACTTTACTTTTGACACTAAAAGTAGCCTCAAAAGCAATAGTAGTGAATGGTATAGCAAGAATATCTCATGCCATAAATGATAAGACCTTGTACTTGGTCGAATTAACTCTGCACCATTCTAAGACATCAAATTCCTTCTCAATTTTGTTGTCTTTCTTGAATGAGTGACAACTTTCTTTAAGATACATATCAAATTTGTGATTTTTTAGCCTGAGTAGATTGAACTAACTCCAAAAAGTCAGCATATTGAGACCAACCTCTTGATATTCCAACATTACTAGTATTTTAACTTTGATAACTGCCCCTTTGCATTTGTCCACGCGACTCACCTTCATCAGTATATATCAACGCGTATTCAAAATAGAGTTCATGCAAGGACTTGCATACAAAGCTGATTTCCCTTTCTACTTTCTAGGAAGAAAAAAGCTTACGGAAATAAAACTCAAGTGCTTTCATCTTGCACCCTGTATCAAGAATGGCTTCTATTGACATCAACAAATTAGTCCCACCCCAATATTTGTCAAATTTGATTTTCATTCTTTCAACCATATTTCGAGTAAAACCATCATTGTCCAATGACTTCTCATCTAATAACACTTTTACTAAGCTGACAACATTAAGAAATAAGTTTGAAGCTGGGTAGTCACTCCCAGAAATAATGAGTGGCATCCCAGAAAACTTCCAATACCGAACATACCTTTTCAACTTTTTCCCAATCATCATAATATGGATCTTTAGTGGCAAATCTTGGAAAAACATTTTTGCACTTGATTGCAGTAGACAACATCTCATATATAGAGTTCCACCTCTTTCGACAATCATCAACTAACTTTCTTTCTAGCAAGTTTAGTTGTTTCACAATTTTAGAAAATAATAAAAGTCTTGCATCTGAATGCCGAACATACTCTACGTTGCCACATATCACTTCAATGATGTTTTTAATTTCACAAATACCATCTTGAGCTATAAGGTTCAAAATATGAGCACAACATCTGACATGAAATAATTTTCCCTTGCAAAGCAACTTTTTCTTTCTCTATGCATAAATCTTCAGATAGCAAATGACAGAAGCATTGTCAGCATGTATTGTGTGACTTTCACTTTGAATATCCCAATTTTTCAAGCAACACCAAACAGCATTAGCAATCTGAAGACCTCGACGAAGAGGTGGAATGTGAACAAAGTTGAATACACATTTTTGTAGCTACCAATTTTGAACGCTCCAATGGCCAGTTATCACCGTATACTCTCTTCTGATTTTTTTATTTTCAACAATCATTCGTGAGACTAATTTTGTCTACTTTTAGTAGTAAATTCTTCAATTTCTTTTTCTCAGCCTCATTGACATTGACACAATATGTCCTTGCTATTGTTCTTGAAACTCCTCTCCACTTAGGCATTTTCCTTCTACAAAATAAATTAAATCCCTCTTCCTCCACTTCAGAGAAAGACTTCTCATACTTCATTATCCAGTGAGCTAGTGACTCTTTCATAGCTTCCATGTCAGACTTTCCATCTTGCAAAGCTGGATACAATGCTGGGTCAACATTTCTAGGTATAAAATCAAATTGTGTTTACATTCAATTCTCTCTTTCCTTTATATCTTTTGCTCTAAGATGGTTGGCAGAGTGTTACAAGTATCCGTGCAACTGAGTTGTTGGATTACCTTTGCTTTTTATAAACATGTTCTTGCAGTGGTTACAAGAGATTTTTACAGTGCCATCTGCATCCTTAACATCTTTAAATTCTAACCAAACGATTGATTTTTTTTTTATCTTTTGGCCTTTGACAAATGAAGTTTCCTCAGGTTTATCAACCTCCGTTATGCCTTTGCTCATGTCAATATTACTTAAGTGGGAGATAGAACTGTATCATCCATAGTTTATTGAGTTCCGTCGTCCTGAAGTTGAAAAATTGAGTCTATTGAATCTACTCTAGAAGTAGAGATATAAGGTGAAAGACTATCATTTTATGTCTCAAAATTCATACTTGAAAAACAATTAAAAGCAACTCAAGTAAATCCTAATTGTGAACATTTTTACTAAAATATAGAAGCCAATATGCCAAGCAAAAAGTGTTTGAAAATATGCCAAGAAGACAATATTGCAGGTGAAATAACCCAAAATTATGATCAAGAGTTATGACGGAACTAAAGGGAATAAGTGAAACGGTTTTGAAGATTAACTCACAGTGAGAAGAGAAGTCGAGTTGCGCCTCAGGCTTTTTTTTTTTTTTTTTGTGTTAAATGCAATTTAACCCTTTGTTATGTGAAATGAGCAAATACCCCCTATAAAAAAGAATTAACAAATTATTTCTTTGTGTTTCAAAAAATGAAGCAAATTACTTCCTACCAATGGTTTAAATAGGAAGAGGGGGTAATTTACTTCTTTTTTCAAAACACAGGAAGTAATTTACTATATATTTTATTTTTTATAAAAAGTTTTTTGCTCTTTTTTCATATCACATGCGATAAATTGCATTTTTTTTCCGGGTAAAAGAGTAAAGCTCTCTCTTTTTGTTTTGGGTTAAGAAATATGCAATTTCAAGCACATATATACTTTACATAAGAGTGTGTATATATATATATTGTTTTGGGTTAAGAAATATGCAATTTCAAGCACATATAAACTTGACTTATATATCTATATATATATATATATATATATATATATAGCCATGTTGGCTCAACAGTTTGTGGGTGAGTGGCAAGGGCATATGATGCCACTAACTTACCCTCATCCACATTCTCTCCCTTTTCTTTATTTTGTCTTTTCTCCTTTTCTTTTCTTTATCTTTGTAAATATTAATTCAACAAAATCTTTTGAAAATTATAGAAACACTTTTAAGAGCATTTTTATTTTTGAAAAATTATTTTAAAAATTAACATAGTCAATCAGGATATTTTTGAATTTTAGAAACTGCTAGAGGTAGTTTTTGTAATTTTTTAAAAAATAAAAATAATTTATATAAAAAAATAATAAATAAAAAGTATAAATATAATTATCCCTATATATAATACTGTAATCCCTGCCTAAAAAGAAAAAGAACCTCCCTCCACTCCGCCACCACCACCCACCTCCCCTTCCCCTGCCAGTCCTGTCATCGTTGCCCCGTCTCCCCACCCCACACCACCGCTAGTCCTCCTCCCCTTTCCCCTCCTCTTCAGTCACCATCATCACGACACTCTCGTCCCATCCCCTTTGCCCCGTTGTCGCTTGCCCCCTTCAACGGTCACCCCATCTATTTAACCCTATCTATACATATAAAATTCAAGCAATTATTTTTAATTTGATGTATTTGAAATTTTGAATTTTAAATCAACAACAATAAATTTTTTTGATTTATTTAAATAAATTTAAATTTAAATCCTTCAACTTTAATATCTGAATTGTGTTTTGTTGAATACGGATGAATTTCAAATTGTTTAGAGATGGGAATCACTTAAAATTCTTTCTCTAAATCATTCATCAAAATCCAAATCCATCTATTGAATATAGCCCGATATAATTTAATACTTACGCGTTTATTTTCACCGTAGAGCCTTTGAAACACAAGCTTTCCAACGTATATAAGAGCCTTAACAATAGTGATTCAACAATGAAACAGATCTTCACGAGTTCAGTCGATGCGTTTAAACGCTGGTACGTGCATTCCTGTTCAAGCTTTTCATCAGCCTGAGCATGTTACACGAACAAATGTAAGTTGTCTCACTCAAACTTCCAAGAATCGTTTCCCGTTTCTTTAGCTTGTTCCGCTTGCAGACTGCATGGGGTAACAGAACTCATATAAGAGGAGAAGCAGCAACTGCTGGGATACAAATGTTAAAAGGGTAGCTAGAAACGTCTGAATGTCGTTTCGTTTTTCACTTGACAACTTCAAGCAAACTTACTAGCATTTCATGGTCCCCCATAATCTCGTCTATCAACTCTGCTAAAGGTTTTTCAGCACTATTTGGAACGAGGGCTGCAAAGACGGGAGGCTCCAGACCTGCATGGAGGAGATATCGAAACAAAGACATTATTAGAGAATCTTGAAATATGCCATAAAGACAGTATACAAAATGAACGGTGATTGTTTTTTAACATTAATGTTTCATCTAATTATGAGGCGAAATCATGAGAATGGAAGAAGACAAATGCTAAGTTTCATCATTGACGTAAGAACGCCATAATCTGATGACTCTCGAATTCTCCAGACGAAGTTAAGCAAAATCATGAGATTTTTTCGGGTGTTCTGAACTTTTACGCGGAGAAGTCACCATATTTTGTTTACCATATCTAAATATACATTACCACTTTCTGGAAAGGCGTCAATGAACATCATCATCTCCTCCCCAGTAAGCCCAGATAGGAAGCAAATCCGTGGAAGTGACGTTGCAACCTGCAAGGCAGAACGGTCATGGTCACGATCACGATCACCATATTAAGGTAGGTCATAAGCATGCATCACTATAATCAGAACTACCCAGAGAGATCAAAATGTATTCTAAAATTAGTCCAGAATAACATTGACTGAATCAATGCAAAGTAATACCAAATTACGTAATATGTATCAGAACATGTATGGAATTTAAGTCATCAAAAGGGTCATTGACGCTGCGTAAATCATAGTAAAAAGTTCATATTCCAGGTCCTAATCTTCGTTCCTATTTGCTTCGCAAACTTCCTTGAGGTTCAGCTCTTTGAGATGATTAAAGAATGTTGTGGTAGCCGTTTACAAATCTAACCTTAGATGATTCCAAATTGGATTGTTTTGTGTTCACTGCTTCCCAGAGTGAACGGTTGATCATGTCTTCAGTACAAAAAATCACCTGCATCAAAAATTTAAACCGTTAATTATTTGCTTCTTTTAAATAGGATGTCATAGTTTTCTTGAACATGTTGATCCAGAATTAGTAACATATTAATAAGAATTCAGCCCTTCTCGCTTGGAAGAATGGAGAACATGGGAAATAGGAATCACTGCATCAGAGATAGAGGTTGGTCCCTGGTTAATGAATACTTGACGTGCTAACTATTGCAACTGCCAACAAGCATACATTTGGATGGTAATTAATGAGGTTAGGTGCATTCAGAAAGTTGTATAAATTAAGCAGACATTTGCAACACAAAAGACTAATTAATATAAGATAGAAAATAATACAAAGATAAAGAAGATAAGAAATGAAAAGAATGAGAAAAGAATATACAAATATAAAGCAAATCCAAGCTCTTTGATTGTTATAATTTCATAATATTAAACTTTTATGAAGGATGTAGTTATATTTATAAGTGTTACTGTAACTGTATTTGGTGAAGGAAAGAGGAAAAACGAAAAAACAAAGAGGAAGGATAAAGAGTTGTGATGCATTTAGCATTGCCAGTCGAGTTCTTATTCCTTTACCAAAATTCACCATTAACGATAGAACATTGGTAAATCACAGAAACCGGTATCAATATTTCACCTCAAGAAATTCACCATCCAACTCCTTCAAAAGCCTTTGTATCTGCAAAAAGAGAGAATGTAGGTGATAGTTATGGTGATTGTGGAACTCACTTCTCTATCAAGCTCTAACTGAGTGCTATCCATTATTAAGTACTGGGTTGAGGTTCATGATTACAGTAAATCAAGAGTGTCAAATGTGAGTAATAGAAACAAATGGGGCAAGAATCACATGCATCTTGTCCATGGAAGATTTTCCACGAAATAAGGGGAACTTTTGATAGAAAAATGATAACAAACCAGAACTGACACTAGAGACTTTGGCCAAATGATGATACAAGGGGTATGAGTAACGAGGACAAGAATCTAAAAGCTATTGTCTGGATTTGTGCAGAAAAGAACAGTTATACACCAGATGTTACCTTTGCTGCCTCTCCCACCTGGAAACCCAGCAACAACAAAGCCTGACAAATGCAGACACAAAACTCCATGTTCACACAAAATTCCCGTATAAGGTACAACATTCGAAGGGGCTTGAAAAAGATCATTTCAGATAGACTTTTCATTTTATAGAGTAGAGTGTGATGGTAGTGTGCAGCTTGTTCATCAGTGTTGGTAAAATAATTAATGAAGTTTCATTGCAGTTGTTTTTGTGAAATCTGAGCCCCACTCCAAAATCAATGATGAAAATCATCTGAACAGAAAAAGTTCGTAGATTGTTAATAGAACTATATTCCATCAGCAGACTAACCACTTCCACTTATTTTGTGTCGAAAAACAAGTGATCTGCACAATGAACTACTTCTAGGTGCTTCTGAAATCTGTTTGAACTAAATATCGCCTTTTCTTTTAATGTAAGAATGTTAGAACAACAACAACGTAAGGAACAAATGGCATAGAACTGACCAGAACTTACAGGTGGACCATATTTTGGATCCTCAGAATTTAGGGGGACAAACTTGGAATCCTCTATCAACTCAGTAGGAAGATCTGTACTATGACAAGGGAAACAAACTCTGTATCAGAAATATTTGAAGCATGGTATTGTCAGAGGATCTAAGTTCACCTGAAAATCTGTCAGAGAACTGTACAAGAAAATTGAGGCTTCAAATGGGCAACCATTTCTGCTGATAAACAGAACCTCAGCTTATTCACCAGATTACACCACAAGAGAATATATGAAATGCTAAATTCACCCATACTAAAAAGACTTAAGGTTGCATATTTCGAATGAAGGACTTAAAAATAAATCCTTTAAATTTGTTTGAATAATTCTAAATTTCAAGGATTTCAAATACTTGAGTTCTAATTTTATACTTTGTTTTGTTGAATATTGATGGATTTAAAATTGTTTCCAAATGAAGTCATTTGAAATTTTTTTTTCGAAATTCTTCCCTCAAATCCAAATTCATCAATCCAAATGCACCCTAAGAGACACATGAAAGACCCCATATACTCTGAGATATAGAATAAAACATGCTTCTGCAGAGATAAATAACAACACAATCAAAAGAACCTCAGTTTCATACGATTGATTGTGATTATTATCACAGTCAATTATGAAAACTGAGACATTTTCCCTCTTCATGAATAATTACTTGACGATGACAAGTTCTCTTGTACTAACTGCTATTTAAAAAGGTGATAGATTTTCTAAATAAATTGCATAAAAATGCAAACCTGAAAAAGACTTCCTCTACTACTCTCAAGATCTAGTCATGAGGAATCGGGTTAAATGGAACAGAACCTCTGTGCCAATAATAATAGCCCAAAACCACCTACAATAAGAAAGAGCAACGCGACTTCTGAACTTTTGCGACTCCCTGATGCGAAAGGAAAGCGAGCTTTGTTCTTAAAAGTTCATGTTGCCATTCATTTTTTATGGAGAATTTTGTGCTTATGAGTGTTTTGACATAGGGCTAATACAATTAACATGAGGAATCATATCTTCTTTTTCTTCCTTTTCAAATAATTAAGAGACCCTTAAGATGTTCCACAGAGAAAGATAGGCACAAAGGTCTCATATGTTGATACTTTTCTGAAGTACTGAACATTAACAAGAATAGCCCCAAGAAGAGGCAACCAGACCATGATCTTCTCTACAACCCCATCATATTACTAATTCTTGGAGAAAGCCCAGATGAAAAACGAACTCAAGAACAAGTAAAACACATGTAATCACTGAAAGCATAGGCACAGAAACAGTTGAATATACGAAAATGACCTTCAGAAGAAGCTCTTGGAATTCTGTACATAGGCTTGAGGTGCAAATCAGAAGCAGTTCGTGTTGGAGGAGAAAAACTAGGAATGCATGTGTTCACACAACATGGAGTACTGGGCAGGTGAAGAAGAGTAGATGGAAATTGGAAGAGAGAATTTTGGTGGGGAATTAGTGAAGAAGCCATAACCAGACTCTGTTTTCTCTTTCTTGTTTATCCTTTGCTTGAATTGTTACTTTCTTGGGATAAAATGGGTTCGGATCCGAACTTGACCCATCGTCCCATCCCAGCTCAGTTTTGGGATCCAAATACTAATTTATTTTCAATGAGAGTGCAAAATAGTTTTTATTTTTGTTTTTATAAGTAAATAGTTATTAGCATTTATAGCATGCATGGAATTTATTTTTCTCTCATTTTATTTTTGGTTTATTATTAAATGGAAAACCCCTAGAGTAACTACTACACTCGCCAAAATTCAGATTGTCAGTTAAAACAATGACATTAAATAAGTTTATGTTAAGCCATTACTATGAGAACAAATTCTCTCATCTCTTTCACACTATACACACCCCCGTGGTGTCAAACCCTTGTCCTAGTAGTAAGTCAGACGGTGGAGGCCATGGCCAGTTGGCGGAAGAGGCTGGCGAGGAGGGTGATTGAATCAGTTCAGGTTTAATTTCTAGCAATTCCTTGGGCCGGCAAGAACATGGGGACACTGATGCCTTTGCCATTCTTGATCTTCTGCTCGTGAAGTAGGAGGCAAGGCGCGAATGAACAGTTACGAAGATGGAAATAGTTATTGCAGGGGTTGATATGCATGAACAAGAACATCCACAAGGCCCTAGAGTGCATTCCACCCTAGTTCCCATGTTATGATTTATCATATGGTATGCATGGAGGGTTATCACGACCAAACTGACCAAACTAACTCTACCCTTAGAGAATCGTCTTTCAATGGTACATCTTCTGTGAGGGTATCTTTTTCACCCGCACTCGGAGGAATTCATGACCCCTTGCAGATGACCATTACTGGCCAAGATAATGACCAAGCCAAGACTGGGAAAGAGGTCCATGAATCTTTGTTGCCAATATTCTCTTGCAGCAAGAAATAGAGATGGGTGATCGATTTCGCTAGGGGGTTTCAAAATTTTCAAGACATACTCTCATATTTGTTGCTCCAACATTGCAAAAGGGGGAAATTATGGTTGAAGGGTCGGTACAAGCACGGAATGTACATTGAGCAATGAAAGTGATAAATAAAATATTAAACAGGATCATATCCCACATCCACCGGGCTATTCATGCATTTGCACACTAACTAGTTGATGCAAGTCAAAGGAGAAATACCTCTTTGAGAGTAGTGGAGGTCCTAGTTTCAAAAACAAAGTAGAAAGTGCTCTAGGTTTCTTAAAAAAAGCCTTGAATGAATTTCAAGCTCTTAAGAAAGAATGAAAGAAATATAACTCTTTGAAGAAGAAGAAGAAGAAGAAGAAAAAGAGAGATATAAGAGAGTGAGACAGAGAAATATATAGAGACACACACCCTTCAAGCACCCACAAAAGGTTAACTACTCCATTCATGAGGATACAAACCCTTAATCAAGGGCTTTTAATCCATGATAGATCCTTGTGGTCCCTTAAGGGCCCCTTGAGGCTTCACCACAACTTGAATTAAATGCACTTAGACTTTAGATTAGTAATTAATTGATCCAATAAAATTTTAAATTCACGTCAATTTTTTATTTAATTCTTGGATCTAAGATGAATTAATCTCAAAATTGAAATATTTAATTAGTCCAGTTAATTAACACTTTGGTTTTCTAATGATTAATTTAAACTCAGTTAAATTAATCCTCTATCTCTTCAGAAATTAATTCCCATCCGAATTAATTCTCCAATTAATTTTCTAGCATGTCGTAGTATTTTGTGTGTATCCTTTATATGTCCATCTTCAGTTAGACTTGAGCTTGTATCATATATACAATTTAGTCTGGCAACTAACTTCCTCTAAATTAATTGAATCATATTCAAGTAATCACTCTTGATAAACTCATTAATCCAAAAGTACCCATTATCATGGTTGATCGTCTAGGAACTATCGATGGCAAGAATAGGTGAAGTTCATGCTAACCGTTACCTGCACATATCGTACAAATACAACTCTTCCATTGAGCTATACCCTGATTACAGTTTAGTGCAAGAAATTTTAAATCAATTCCCATACTTGACTTCGATAACTGTGTATCGACTCTTGACTGTGTTTCTCAATAATCAATATAGGAAACTATTTTACTATTTGATCAACAGTAGTGGCCACAAACTTCTAGAGATTAACATAGTCCAGAGGATATTGGAGATTGTCATCATCTCTTGGTGGGTGATGAATTCCTTCTTGGAACACACCAACCTCCATGTATATTCTGACTATATTGGTGCAGTACTTATCGGCTTCCATGCAATATTGTGGTCACAATAGCCAGGATAATATACAACCACCCCATACACAAAGATAATGTGGCTCCTTAGGTCGGAGGACTAATTTTCATACTATCACAACTAAGGAGTTTTAATCATACTCCAGTGTGTCAATTTAGTGAACTTGACAACTCACTTGTCAAGGACCCACTAAAGTATAGACGCCACACGTCCATCGTTGATGAAAACGCGAAACCCAATTGTTGTTCTTCAGGAATCTTTTCAATACGGAGAAAAAGCCCTGCAAGGGATGTGAAGCCCTTCTCATCACCCAGTGGATCAAGGAGGTAATCCGTTTATTGAATCCATTCCAAATGATGTGCTAATCACAAGGCCTACTTATTCTCCTAATGCAACCCGGCGTTGTAGGGGAGATCTCAAGATATGCTCCTCCAAGTATTAAAGGTTCAGGGTGGACCCTGGTTCCAGTTTTGGAAGGGTCATTGTCGTCGCCGTTTCGGCAAGGCGGGTGAGAAGAAACGTTTTGGTATGACGATCTTCCACACTCTCCCTATCGACGCGACTGCGCTGATGACACTCCAGAAGCCAGAGCGAATGCTTTCAGTAGCAAGTTTATTGTATCATCCTAGGGTTCATTTACCCACAGATGGTTATGATAATCCTGTTTGTCCTCTGAAGGAAGGTTTAGATGGGTTTAACTGGTTGATGGATCTCCTAATTCCTCCAGCTCAACAGCTGTGGTGGGATTACATGTCAACTAGGCCTGAAGCCGAACCTCATCACATAAATGCATCATTTTGTGCAGGTTTCTACAGAACTACTCAATGCCCATTCTTGAGGGTTCTCGACTTGGAATATTTTAGACCAACCCTCGATAGTTGATTTTATAGTCCCCGTTAAATGCGCGACCCAACTTTATTGGTTTAACTGGACTATGGGGTTTGTCCGTAAAATGCAGTAATAAAATATAATATAACACGACCAAGATGACAAAAGAATAAACTTTATTCATGATATTTAATATACATCAAATGAGATAATTAATAGTAGATTATAAAAAAACCAACTAATTAGCTTTCTAGTCACCTACACTAACAGTAGTCTACCCAACAATTGATATAATTAGGTCAGGATCTAGACGGTGGGATACAACAGTGGTGGGGTATTTTCTGGGTCGTAGGTTGTACTTTTATCAGCTTAATGCATTTGTCCTATCCATTTGGCCGGCAATTCGGGAGGTATCAATTACATTTTTTCTTTTTCCAATTTAACAAGATCCATGCTATAGAGGAGGTAATTGAGTGGGGTTTTGGTTATTTCAAGGCCAACCAATTGTTTGCAATAGTTGGAATCGGGTATGACTCTTAGGAAACATTGTCATACGCAAGTTCCTATATGAATTAAGCTTAAGCACTTTCTAGTGGAGCTATAGATGGATGATGGGTTAAGTATTGTGGCAAGTGGTGTTGGTAGGCCAATGTATCCATATGTTATTACGCATACATATTCGCGTTAAATTATGCAAGGGTATTTGTAATGTTGGATAATGATGCTATCTTACCTGAGCATTTGGTTGTCATGGCACCGAGTTGATGTGGAGTAAGAATGGATCCCTAGTAAGTGCATTAAATGTAAAACTTCGGATCATGCCCAGGCGAATTTTTCCATTGTACAAGTTGCAAGGGAAGCAACTTGTTAATGTGTATGTTGCAAAGAATATCCAAATGTAGAAGTCAATTGGGGTTGACAAAATTGACGACATAGCACCCTATAGTCACGGAGGGGTGACTAGCAAGGGCCACATGGCATGAAAAGCGAACACTGTAGGAGAGGTTCCTAAAGCACAAAAATTGGAGGATCCACATGGTCCTGACCTTGCATGTTCAAGCCAGCTAGATAAGGGGAAAAACAACCATTTCCAGCTTCTTAAGCTAAATACTAAAGTAGGTGAATCCTCAAGGGGTCCTAAACAAAGTAACCCCATGGAAGATGAGTCATGATACCAACCAATTGCTGGAACATCAGGGACTCGACGGAGGAGTTTAAATTGAAATTTTGTGGTCTACTAGAAACTCCAGTTTTAGCTACTAATAAAAGGACTATGCAGGAGTCTGTAATGCACAATTGGACTGGTTTACTGATTATGGAGACGTAGGCAATTGTATTTGGGTTGAATGGGACGCAAATGAAGCGAGGGTAGAAACCTTGGTCCTACATGAACAGTTGGTTCAATCTAGAGTAACATTTCTTAGTATGCAAACCACATGTGTGATAGGAGTACTCTATGGGACAATGAAGCAGGGGCATGCAAAGAGCTATGACCACTTATTCTCCAGTTGGCTAAAAGTATTGATGATATGCCTTAGGTGCTTTTAGGGAATTTCAATACAGTTTTGGACCAAAGAGAAATTTGTGGTCAACATTCTGCATCTAGTCTCGCCATGATTTCAAGATTGTGTTGTTGGAGCAAGCCTTGTAACTCTTCCTGTTAAGGGTCTCTTGTTTACATGGTTTAATCAAAGTGAAACACCAAGAAGCTTGTGGAAAAGATTAGATAGAGCTTTTCTAAATGATGCTTGGTTGAGTTGGTGGGCTGATATCTATTATGTAAGATCACATTTAAGAACATCTTATCACTATCCCATTATTATGCAAGGGGGGAATTACTGTGAGGGCTATCTATGTTTAGATTTGATATTTTTTTTGGCAAAGACTTTGGGTTTTATTCAAGAAATTGGAAAGATCTAGCAACATCCATTTCATGGCATTGCCATATATGGGATAGTTAAGAAACTCCAGTTGTTGAAGCCCACGTTTAGAGCATTACAGAAGGGGAATGGGGATGTCCAAATGGTTGCTGCCATCCATGGTACCGCACAGGAATTGGTGTACAAGTTCAAACAAAATTCACTCCTTCATTATCTGGTTAAACTTTTTCAGATGATTTACAATAATGTTGTTGTCCAAAACAGTTTATGCTCAAGCAAAGAACGAAAATGCATTGGCTTAAGGTTGTGGACTAGGAGCAAATCACCCTTGAAGCAAACCTTTGGGAAACCCAACACCTTAGGGATATTGATAAAATGAGCTATCAAACTGAGCGAGTACAACATCTCTTACCTACTTCAAACTACC
Source organism: Sesamum indicum (assembly GCF_026168435.1). Taxonomy (NCBI): domain Eukaryota; kingdom Viridiplantae; phylum Streptophyta; class Magnoliopsida; order Lamiales; family Pedaliaceae; genus Sesamum; species Sesamum indicum. Next base: position 17,955,511 of record NC_142660.1, on the reverse strand, counting down.
ATTAAGGCTCAGGCCTTAGTTGATTTCATCTTTGAAATGACAAATCCCTCTCTCGGCAAGGATGTGTGGTTTCTACACATGGACGGGTCAACCACCCTCCAAGGACTGGACCAGAATAGTTATCACCTACCACAAATGGGATAATATGAAATTTACAGTTAAATTTGACTTTAAATCCTCAAACAATAAGGCTGATCACAAAGCCCTCGTGTTGGGATTGAGAAAAAGCTTGGGAGGAAGGAGCAAAGCACCTCATAGTATACTCAGACTCTCCACTCATAGATAAACAGATTGAAGGAGCCTATGAGGCTAAGGAGGCTAAGGAGGATAAGATGATTTAATACCTATGGAGGACTAAAAATCAAGATTCGAGAGTTTCCAACTCATTCAAACCCTTTGAGATGAAAATACCAATGCCGACCACTTGTCTAAAACCAGTGCACTGAATGATTGCAGAACCAGGTGGATTACCATACAATATTGCTCTAGTCCGAGAGCCCCCTTGGAGAACTAAGTGTTAGAATAGGTGACCAGAAAACTAATTAGATTGATTGTTTTCAATTCGTCAATTTTTATCAAATTAATATTGATTAGATGAATAGATTAAGTATTCACCAATAGCTCATGTGTTTGTTGTTCTTACTACTTACGGCGAACGATGTTTTAATGTCATAATAGAAAGACCAAAAGGTTAAACCTGTAGAGTTGGGATGCGCAAAGGTTGGCAGCTATGAAACCAACCTCTAAGAGTCGATTGAAATGTTCCAAGTCAAGAGCCTTGAGGCAGAGCATCGAGAGTCCTATAGAGACTTGCACTAAGTATTATAGCGTCGTATTTCATTGATGGAAGACATAGGTCGTCTAAAAAATTTTAGTGGATTAGTCAGTAAAGTAGTCGACTGACTGAACTGACTCGCAGGAATCGTCATATGAAAACCTTAAGGGCTTGATTGGTACGACTGAAATTTTCGATTTCGGTAGTGCAGGATTACTCGTCGGACTTGAGAAATCATGGAAGTTGCAGGCATATGAAGACTGTATCTAGGGTCTGGGAAGCGGTGACTGTGTCACAAGACATTATTATCATAAGTCTTGTCCAATGCAGTTGGAATATGAGCAAGGATGGTGGATTTCAAGAAAGGATCTACCCCGTATCAGTATGTGATAGTGAGATCTCCTATGCGCTATGAGATAGTTAGACTCTCAAAGTCTTTAACCAAAGCAATTGATCGATTAGGGACTGAGAACCAACCCCCAAGTCCATGCCCTATACTAAGGCTGGAACATGATTGATAGTAAGACCTTACCAGTATGAAAGTCGAATGTTCATGCCAACATTCACCTAGTCTCTAGTGTCATGGACCATTGCTAGATGGTCACCCATGGTAACGGGCATTTTTTGTTATGGTATAACTATAAATAATTAATAAAATTGAATTTAATTAATTTTGTTGGTCACAAACTCAATTCTAGCTGAGGGTGAAAGTAAAGAGTCATACACAAATCATAATGAAAGTGATTAAATTAATCTAGAATTAATTCTGAAAAAAATGAATTAATTAATTGGATTAAATTAATTGGAGAAGAATAAATAATTGGATCATTTATTTGTGATAATTCATTGGATGGATAGCTCAAGAATTTAATTGATTGGATTTTCAAAAAATCTTTGGCTTAGCCTTTTAAATTAATTGAATTAATTTAAAATAGGCTTGACCTAATTAATTTTTAGATTGGATTCATTAATTAATTAGTAGATCAGCGTGTCTAATTAATGGATTGGATCCATTAAATAGTGGAGATGTGCTTAAATTAATTAGTTGGACTAATTAATTGGATGAAATTTTCACATGATTTTTTATTGAAAACTTCATTTAATTGGATTAAACAATAAACCCAATAGATTATTATTGGGTTTGATTTGTTGGATAAATTAAAACAAGTCCTGTCCAAATATTAGGTGTGTGAAAATTTAAAAGCCTAAGTCTTTTAAACACACTACAACACTATGTCACAAAAACTCTCTCTTTCCATATCAAGCACCATAAGCCACACAATTTCCTTTTTTTTTCTCCATGGTTTTGAGTTCTCCTTGAAGTATAGTCAAGTTATGAACGAGTAGAAATCGATTATGCTAATCTATTGAGCAAAATGATTTTGATTTCTTCCACCTGGTCTAATCCTTTCTAGCAAGAGGGTTAGATCCATCTTCCAATGGAGTGGACTAGTTTTAGACAGGTTCGACACTTGGTGCACATAAAATGCGAAAAGCATACAAAATAAATGAGCGTTTGTTAGTGGCAAAGGGTGTAGGAAAGGCGAACTGAGGGGCTGGGTACAAGCCATCCTAACTTGTTGCGGAGGGCTCCTCCCAGAAAATCAATGGGAGATAGCCTAGCTTAAAGCCCAAGCCACTCAATTCCTAGTAATTGGTAATAAACTTTATAAAAATTTGTTCACACACCCTTTGCTGCGATGCCTATCTTGGGAAGGACTACACATCCTAAAGGAAACTCACAATGGATGTTATGTGGCCCAACTAGCCTCAGTAGGCAAGGCCCTGTGAGCTAGCTATTCTTGGTCTACTGTCAGACAAGTGTAAGGATACTAGTGCACAATTTTGATCAATGCCAAAAGTGTTCCTCTCTTATTCGCCAGTCAGCAGAACCTCTTCCTAGTGGGGGATGGACATTGTAAGGTTATTTTATTAACCTCTGGCAAGCGGAAATTCCTATTGGTCGCCATTGATAATTCACCAATAGGTGAAGGCGGAACCCCTCTCCTGGATCGAATGAGAGATCATGAAATTCATACGAAAAAATATAATATGTCATTTTGCCATCCTCGGGAAGATTATTTCATATAATGCTTGACATTTCTTGGATCTGAGGTTTGGTTTTGTCCAACAAATAAGTCACTTTGTTAGTCAAACTTCACTAAATTTGTTGATATTAACAAAAAATCAGAAGAAAAAAAATCTATATTAACCCCAAATTGACTCATTGCTAACTTATTGTAGGTCAAATAATTTTTTAATGACTAAGTTATACTCATACGTTTTCACACATTAATGCATATGAAAAGGTATATTCTCACCGGTATACAGGTGTTAGTCTGCAAAAAATTATTTGACCTGTAATAAGTTAGTAATCAGTCAATCGAGGGTAAATACCAATTTTTATTTAATTTTTTTATTAAAATCAGCAAATTCAATTAATTTTGACTAACGAGGGGACTTATTTGTTAAACGGAAACAAACTTTAGAGGTGCTAGACATAATTTTTTAAACCATATAAGGTTTACATGTAATTCCACTAAAATTCAAAAAAAAAAATATAATTATCCTTTATTATTATTTTGCAATTGTATTTTCAAATTTTCACTTCTACTTTATTTATAAATATTTTTTATAATTTATTTTTATTATAAAAATAGAAGTTATTACACACATCCCTCACATCAAGAAAGAGTTGTACATCGAGTGGAGCAAAAACAAAATAATTTCTCATCATGGGGACTGTTCTATCCCACTCCCAAAAATTGACGGCTGGGATCTAAAAGAGGCACTGTGCAAATCAAAGCATTTTGTCTCTGTCTGTCATAAGATAAGCCGCGGGATGCCCTACGATCACTATCCGCAGATGCAAATTGCTACTGGCAGAGCAACTTTAGTGTATATGGTCAATCCTGTCCTCGGCACCCTACTTCCCAAGAAAGGCTCTATAAATAAATGCCTAAGTAATGAATTTTTTGGAATATCATGAAATGTTGAATAATTATGACAAATGGCAATAATTCAAATGGTAGGTATATAAGGAGATGATTATTTTAAAATTCATCTATTATTGGTCTACAACTAAGAAGTGAATTTCATATAAAATAAAGTTTACGTGTTTTTAACTCTTTATTAGATTATTTTTACATATTTTTTCGTCCTAGCTTTTGTCTCTAAGTTTTGCTCGACTCGACATCCAAGATCTTGCTCTTAAAATACATATTTCTTGCTCTAGACATACTAAATTCAGTTCGGTGATACTTCTCAACAACTATGTAAGATTTTGATTATATTCAGCTAGCATAATGGGTTGTTGGTGTTTATTCGAGGAGTAACTCGATGTAAACTAATTAACTTTCTCTGTTTTAATTTCGATATTTACAATGATGGAGACAATAAATTATATTCACACTCCTTGAAGTCTTGTCTAATTACAAATACATTTATATTAAATTAAAATTGATAATTACATCTCTTGAGTTTTGTAAAATATTACTCACTTAATATAAAAAAAAAGTATAAAAATACTGAAATACTGCCCTCGTCTGATATAAAAAAAAAAAGAAAAAAGCATTAAAATATTAAAAAAAAGATAATAATATTTGTAATAATTTGTTTCTTTTTACTTATCACTGGCAATCTTTACTTTAAAGTAGTGCAATAATGACAAAGTAATTAGTGATGTCTTACCTCGAATTTGGTCCAAATGGCATATTACCCCTCTATGTTTTCAAAAGTCAACTAAAAATTTCTTGTATTTTGAAAATAGATAAAAAAATAATTATTTTCTTAGAAATAGATAAAAAGAAATTTTCTCTATTTTTTTAAAAAAAATTCCACCGAACAAGAAAGATATAAAATATTCAAATTACAGGCAAAAAATTATAAAAAATAAATTTGAAATATCACATATAAAATTCATTATAACCCTACATGGTGGAGTAACATTTAAGATGGAACCATTCTCAAGTAGTGGTAATTGTGTTTCTCAATTTAATAGGACTGCATTTTAAATTTGACAAAATGTGAATGAGTATGTTCAAAAATTTATCTGAATGAAAATCACAAGGGCAAATCAGTCCTACCAGAAAGATTCCTCTGGCAATAGCATTTCGAGTTCTAAGATAAACACAAACACCTCTCTCCTAAAAAGAGAAGTCGTCTCAAACAAAAAGGGACAAAATCAAAAGCTGCAAATATTGACATCACATCAAAATACAGAAAAGGAAAATTCAGTATATAACAAATCCATGGAAATGGACTACACAAGACAACCCATTTCAGCTGGATAGAGTATCTGTAAGTTCTCGCGACTCTTTCGCCCCTGAAGTTTTAATTTGTTCCACTTCCCTTTTCCGCAATTGTGTATTTTTCTGTGCTTCTTGATTCCTTTGTTGATATGTGATGAGCTGAAGATTGTCTTTTGAGAGATGGGTTTCCACTGAATTTTGATGGGTTGGCTTGTTTTGATTTTGCGATTCATAATTGTTGTGAAAGATTATTGAGAAATATGGGATTAGCTTTTTCTGGCCCTGATTGAATCAGCATAAAAATAATTTTGTTTTATTTTTTAAGTTTCTTTGTGTAGATAAAAATCTCACTGAAATTAAAACACTTGGTAGGGTTGGTAAATCAGGGTAATTATTCAAGAATGTGAGAAGCTTTGACTTTGACTGTATGAATAAGGGCTCTTGATATTGGATATCTGTTATTGGAACTGAACTTTTCTTTTTATTTTATTTTTTTTAGTTTCTTTGGAGTTTTGAAATCCAAGGGCCAAATTCTTTCTCAAAGTGTTTTCAATCAGACCATATTTATGGTTATTCGTCTACTTCGGTTATTGATAGTTGGTTTTGAATTTGATGATTGATGATTATTGACTCATTGTTACTTATAGCAATAATGTGTTTGATCTCTTTACTTGAGAAAAGAATTAGAGAGTTATTAGATTTTCATTTGGAAAATGGAAAAGGAGTATGTTGTGTTATTCTGCAAGTTCACATGATTGATGGATTCTAATCCTTATCAAATCCTTTAGTTCTAATTTTAAACTATCTTTTATCAAATTCATTCATGTGAAATCCTTTATCCAAACCCTCCGTTCAATTCCAAATCATTCAATCCAAATGTAGCCCAAAAGACTTTGAAATCCGTGAACTTTGAGTGTTGATTGTGAAGTTTTTGTTTGGAAATAAGTACCAGAATGCTAGCTAAGGACTTCTTTCTGAGTTGGCTTTGCAGGTATCTTGTTTTGCGCTAGAGTGGGCATAATTCTGCAAGATTAGCTTATTGCTGGATGTGTGATCTATGTTCAAGTAAGATGTACTTCAAACTGTTTTACTTCCTCGTTTTGATCTTACAAGACTGTTCAGCAAGAGTGTATTTTCTTTCTGGGGAGATAGTGTTCGGTTGGTTGAAAGAAATAAAATTGAATACTGCTTTTAGGTGATGTCCAGTTCCTCGCTCTATGTATTGCCGAATTTCATATATAAAATATCATGGGATCATCTGGAGTTGTTAAGACAATACAATGCATTCCCGGAAAATATTTCCAATTCTTATCCAGGTTCACATGGTACCAGACTTTGTTTCGCATGTTTTGACAGTGAAAGTAGAGTACCGCTTGAGCTTCTGAACAACAGGACATATATGTCTTCCTTTGGGCCAACACATTGATCCACCTTTTGGATATCCTTATTTGCTTCCTTATGTTCCTCAACTTTGATATATTAATCCATAAATCTCATCACAGGAAAAAAAGGTTACATAAGGCTTCTGTTTATGCCACTCCCTGTTAATTATTACTCTCATCAGTGGAAAGCCAATTTGTTTGTGCAATATGTGAAATGCCAGTAACGATGGACATGTGAGCTTTTGACTTTTTATCTAGCACATTTCTTAAACTTCTCCAACTTTCTAACTCTTTTTTTCCAATGAATTTGCCCTGTTTTCTTAGAATATAAAAATTGATATTACTATAGTGATTTCTTGTATTTCAAGAGTGTTGTCCTATGCAGAGATTTACCTGAAAACATTTCGATCTCTTGCTTTCTTTTGTCCTTGTAATTGAAACACATTTTTTCCATTGGTTTATCCAGTGATGAGGAGCCAGTTCCCTTCAAAAAGATGAATGATTTTTCCACGGTTGATGGTTTCGTGGAAATATCTGAAGATTTGGCAGACATGATTAAATTTGTGGCAAACGAACCCTCTGTGGGGCTTTTCTATATTCAGCAGCACACCCAGAACGCAGCGCCAAACGTTATCAATCTTAAGAATAATGTTGTTGAAAAATCCCATGAGACAACCTTGCACACAGAAGATCTTGAGGATTCTATTACAATGGTGAGATCAATGAAAGAATGCGGCTTACCAATTGCTGATGAAATGATTGGAGAAATTAAGAGATCCCTTTCCGTCATATCCTCAACACAACCAAAAAGAGGATTAATATATAACTCCAGAACAGGCTTTCTTGGACGAACGAGCTCCTGGTCCCCAGCCACATGGGGTCGTAATGCAGTTCATTCACGGCAGGATAATGATAAGAGTACTGGTTACCTATCCAGTGTTTTGAAATCAGCAAAGCAAACAGCTAACAGTTTCAAGTGGCCTGAAGTAGAACCAAGAGAAGCATATCAATCAAAAGGCGAGAACGTTTCCTCTGATCATGCTCCTCCATTCCTGAGTGCAATTGGTGGTCCTACTCCACCTACACCAGAGGCAGAGACAGAAGATTTGCCATTGTCAAGTGAAGTGGGAAGAGAACTCCAAGAAGAATCCCAACTTAGTAAAAGTATGTCTCATCAACAATTTTTCTCCCTATACGAGAACTACGATGAGTTTAAGGCTGATCAAGAAGCAAAACTGGAAGAATGGTTAGGAGAGACAGGCAACGACAAGGATCGTGCAGGAAAAAATATTGCCAGATGAGCTTCAACTCGACTGGACCTGGTTCCATGATAACCAATTTTCTGTAAATGACACGTGAACCTTTGTATCATGAGAAAGAGAGGATTGGAAAGAGAAGTGTTTACTTAGTCCATAATTCCTTTTTTTTTTCCGGTTGCCATAATTACTTCAATCTTGGTGTATGTACCTTCTAATAAAGATCTGCAGTTGGTTTGTGGCGTTATCTCAAGCATTCTTGTTCTTCCTAAACACTCCTTGTTCTCTCTTGCGATCCCCAGGGTAAAGATAAGAGGAAAACTTTAAAAGCAAATGCAAGTTGCCCTGGTGCGTAGGTTAAGGATGACCAGCTGAATAAGTTTGTTCAATCTTAGACAAGGAAATAATGGTAAAAATCATTACTTATATTACCATGTAAATTTTTTATTTGAGATCATAGTAATCAAAGTTTACCCAATTGTATCTTTCTGCAGATTAACCCAAAAGAAATATTTTTCTTACATTCTTGTCTAACTACGATCGCTATTCTCTCATAATAGATGTTGCTTTGAGTTCTATGATGGGCAAAACATGTAAACATCATCAAATCATAACTTCATATAACAATATCAGTACATCAAATGACCAAGGCAATATGTCAAAGCAGATGCAAAAGGAGCATATTTTTGCCCCCATGGAATATATTCCATTTCCAAGTTCCTAGAACTAGCAAGATCCAGACCACGGTGGAGTAGAAGGTAAAACAAATTGCAAGCGCCTATATGTTCTGCAAACATTTGTGTTTACTAATCAATGCAGAACACTGGGTAACTTGAATCATACTGAAGAGAGCAGGATCAAGAAGAAAATACATTGAGTAAATTCGGGATAAACCATCTTTTAATCTAATCATATTACAAGTCAAAATTTGCCAGGGAAGATTCAAGAATGCAGTCTGCATGATGCAGCCTCAAGTAGGAGCAAGGATGAAGCCATCTGATTGCAACTTGTAACAGAGGAGATCAAATGTCAGGGACATTTCATGCGACAAGAAGTCCACTTTCCAAGACATGAAATGAGGGACGAATGAATAAAGGTGTAAAACACAAAACTTTGGAGAAAGTTATACATGAAATCTATGCTATTATATATGGTTAGATGACAACTATTATGTACAAGTGTGCTCGTCTACGCTGAAGACTTAAGAACCACACACCAAATTTTCTGAGTTCCAGCCAAGCTATGGCACTATACATCGAGCCGTTTGGATACTTCTTGATCATGAAAGCAACCAAACTGAAAACCCCATCCCATCACCACTGCTGATAATTCCAGCTATTCACAAAAGTACACCCAAGTAGAAGTGCAGATCATTGGCTAAGTCCATAGAGAACTGCTAAAGAACATGATCCGGATATCAGATAAGCCATAAATAACTCTTCAGATGGCACGATGTTTAGCAGGATGGGTAAGACTGAACTCGTGGATAACCAGATTTAATCCTCGAAAAATTTCAGTCTGATCAGCTTCACATAAGTACTCTCTGGAGGTCTCCTTGACTTAGCCATAATCTGCGAGACAAATCCATTCACAAGTCTCAACAAAAATCAAAGAATCCACTGCAATGTAATGAGTCTCATATCAACATAGTATAATATCATCAAGTGCAGCACAGACTGGAGAAAAAAGATTAGGTAATAAAAGCAAAAGGATGAGAGTAGTTATCAAAATCACGATTGAGAAAAAGAAGACAATGAAAAAACCTTTTATCCAAATCAATTACGGACAAAGGAAACTTCTCGAAGTACTATCTCCTACATTCATATATGTACCAAGAATCCATACAACGAGTTAGACTTTATTCTTTACTTGCTGCATGATGTGAAAAAATATAAGATCAGCTACCACGTGTAGCACAGGTGAGTCCAGGCTTCTACCCATGCACTAAAAAATATTGAAATATTTGAATTTTGAAAACCATTCGGCAAAGTATTCATTGTTCAGAGTACAATCTAGCAAAATGAATTTATTTTATGACTTTCCACTCGCTAAAAGTTTCCCATTTCCCATATACTAACTGCTAAGCGCCAGATTGCATCAATATGTAGAATATTCAACATACCAGATGAGTTTCATCTGATCTTAAACTACTGCATTCACTATCCAAGCCGTAGCAAATCTGGAGAGGCCAAATATGTCATTGTGCTGGTCTCTGGTCTCAATAAGATGCAGATTAAGAGATTGAAGGTTAATATAGCAGAATATTTGACAAAAAGGAAACCACCAAAAAAGTATAAACTGGCTTTACTACCCATGAGTACATCAACAACAGATAAAATAAAGCTATTGAAAGGGCAATGTAAAATTTACCAGACAAAAACAGCCTTCATACAATTTCAGATTCCTACAGCTTTCCTGTGAGTTGCCAGGCACCAGAGCTTGAGCCGGATTGGGGAAGCAGTTCATTCATTATATCTTCAAATATATTTTCTTGATTAGATATACAACTGATACTATCAGAAATGTCCCCAATAGGGGTATGAATATTAAAGCTACCAATATTTGAATTTGAGGGTGCCTGGTTGCTATTACTGCTCACTGTTATAGCTCCCATTTCAGAACTTGGAGGAGCAGCTGAGTCATTTCTGCTAACAAAGTTCTGAGTATTAGAACCACTTGTATCACCCAACAAATCCCTATGAACATCTACATGTGGTAGAGACTGGGTGTTGGTAATGCTTAATGCGTTCCCCAAACTATTTGAACTTGCAGCAGTCGAGCTGCTAGCGAGAAACTTCTGAGGGTAAGAACTTGGCATGTTACCGAGCGTCGTCATACCAACATTGGAATCCACAGGAGCCAGGCTTTTGTTGCTGTCTGATGCTGTTGACGCAACATTAGGACCAAAAGAAGATGTGGAGCCATTATCATGGCCCAAATTCTGTGGAATAGAACATCCAATATGACTCACAAAGACGACACTATTATGTGAATTGGAAGGAGGCACGTCCCTGTTACTGCTAGATACTCTTACCCCAATATCTGAACCCGGACGACTCAAGCTGTTACTACTGACCAGTGCTCTGGGCTCCAAATTGACACCGTTGCTGCCGACTTTGCTTTCTATAATTGTGCTTGGAATGGAAGATCTGCTGCAGTTGCGTATAATTTTAGCCTTTCTGCGTAAGAAAAAGTAACAAATTGATGCATGAGATTATGAAACCCAAAGTTATAGAAATTAAAATTAATGCAGATTTCTGCTCATACCTAATTAGCTTTTGATTCGCGGAAGCTGCTTTCGACTTCGGTACACCTTAAGGAAAGAGGACAAATCATTAGCTTCAATTCTACTTGAGTGCCCTTCCACATACAGAAAAACATAGCATATACATTATCCTACAGAAAAAGTAATCCTAAATGGACCCTGTTTTCAACAGCTTCTGGTTCCTCATTTTTTCAGCTGAGAAAATGAAAAAATTTCTGATAATGCATGTAATATTCTTATGTTCTACTCATATTAATTCCAGTTTCTGATTGTTCTCTTGTTTCATAAGTTTTTATCAAGTCAGGCAGTCCTCCCAATGTTGAACAGTACCTGTAACTCTAGTTCTCTATCACCTTCACAACAAATAATACACCTTTCTTGAGACAATAATTCAGTTAATGCACCTATTGCTATTGAAGTTTGAAAAAGATTTAACCCCTCCATTTGTATTATTTAACTCAGTTACTTTTTACCTCATACATAATAGAAGATTCCACTTTCCAAGAGCAAACTCGGATTAAAAATTCTCTTATATATCAAATAAAGGATAAAACATATTTGGATGCCTCATAAATCATGGATGGTTTTCTGGAAGTCCATCTTTCTTCAGCCATTCAAGGATCACATCCTCCAAATCGAGTATTCACCAAATCAAGATTATGACCCATCACTAGGGTGAGAGCGCCTTCTCAGGCAGGCCTAATTTTTTTTTAAAGCATTCGCTTAGCGAATCCAAGGGATGTAATTTCATTGAAACACGAGCATATTTTTATGATATCAAGGTCTCTATTGATAATGTAGTTTATTCAATGATTTCAATCATAGAAAGAGAAACCATGGTACAAAAATCAATTACAGGTTTAAAGTGGTTGTGAAGATGTATTGATTGATAATATAATAATGAGCAAAAGTTAGACTTTAAGATTTTCATTTATTGAATACCTCCTTTTCCATTTGACAGATATTATCTACTTTACTGGTATCTAATCGTTTGTTTCTGTAGAAATGCAGCGACATTAAGAGTTAAATTGTAAATCTGAAGCTTTCCTAAATACTGAATTAAACAGCTAGGTTTTCTTTATACCCACATATAGTATCCAAAGTAACTTCATTAGTGAAACAGAAATCAGAGGAGTTCTATTGCACCGAAACTATTCAAAAGGTTACTACACGAAGATCATGGGATGGAGGCTAGAGGTAATATTACTGAACGAGGCAGTAGCGTAGAGTTACGCTTAAGAGCTCTGTATAATTCTGACCAAATTTTATCCTCTCCTTTTTCCTAACACTTGAACATTACCTTCAAGCATTAGCAAGATCTCTTAGCTTCTTTTCCATTTATATGTGAGCCTGACTATCACTAACTTTCATTAAACCAATGAAACAAGATGTTAAAGCTTGCAGTATATATAGATAATAATTCCAAAAACTATGTACTTCCATATTTACAGTATAATTCGTCACATATAAGTTCCTAACTGCTTTATTACTTTATTCTGTCCCATTTCAGATGAGTCACCAGAATAGCTTTGTCTCTTAAGAGCAGAAAAAGGGGGGGTGGGGGGGGCACATCTATAAATCTTCATTCGGATCAGTAAGAAGAAATGACATCTAATAATTAGTAACTATTCAATTGATGGAAGAGAATATTAGCAGGAATCATTATACATTCTTTTATATAGAAACACTAAGGCTTTTTTATACAGTTCCATAGATAGGCTTGCAGTACTTACCTTGTACGTAATGTGAGCGGGACAGAGAACAGTTTAAGTTACTATTCTTCAAGAACTCTCAGTTAATCATAAAGGATGATAAACCGTCTTTTGCAAAAGCTTGGTTCACTCATTTAGATTTCATTTTCAATGAATTGTCAATAATTCTGATAGCTGATGTTTTATATCATATAAAATCTTTCAGAACCTTAATTTGACCTTTTCATAACCTTTTCTTATACTTTGACCACTACCCATTTGTCTAACCACATTGAGGAACTGCTTAAATGCTATCCAAAGACAGCATCATGCCCAACCAAAAGATCACCTTATATCCTTTTGCAACACACTTAGTCACTTAAAATAGTATTAATACTAGGAATGACGCCACACTTTGAAACACCTTTCTGTGCCATGTGTAAGTCACCTTTGGTTATTTGGTTGGTAATAGAGGAGTAATTGACACATAAAGTCATTAGAATGCAACTACTCTCTCAAAGAACTGTCTATAAATTGCTAATGGGCAATCAACATCTCAGCCAACCTGTCCAGTTTAATGATGCAAGTGTAAACTTGATATGCTAAGTTTCTTAACATATCAATTAGACATTGAACATACAGAAAAATATCCAAGAATTGCATTTGCATACAAGGGAAGTGCAATAAGAAAAAAAAAAATATTTTAGATATTGGTCTCGCTACAACCATGCATTCGTTCACTGTACTTCTGAAATACTCAAGTTAGGGACATTGACGAAACTACTTTTACATCAGGTCACCTAGTGTTTCAGTTGTAGTGCAGTAAAGTAACCTTGACAGCCACAAGGTATGGAGATTTCCCCAACACATTTATGCTCATTTTACACATCATGAACAAGCTAAGAACCACCTTTACACAAACATAAAGTATAAATATCTCTGAATCATTCACATTAGTAGCCCCTAATTGATACTCAATATTTAGGACACCTCACTATCACCTGGACCATAAGAGGGATTACCACAGGATCACATCCAGCATCTCGTTTTTCACATCCCACATCATTCCCAGTGGTACATTAACTTACTCTACCAACTTAGTTAGAACACATCAACCACCTTCCAATCATTCTTCAAGGTTTTTACTAGATACAGAGAGCCAGGTTCACCTGAACAACATCTTGTATAATTCTCTTAAACACATAAACCCCTTTGACTTTTTTGCATTCTATATATTCCCAAACATGTGATGAAATAGAATGATTAAGACTGCCACCTCCATCTTTTGTTATTTAAGAACGCAATTTCCATTTAACATAACCCATTCCACAAATATGTAATACACAAAAATCTTTCTAATCAAACACAAAGGAAAATTCATAGCATCTTTACCATAATATAATTCACATGGCCTAAGCAACTAGTTCAAGAAAAATCAGCCTAACCCATGCAATGCACAAACTTATGCTTTGGCTGATGCATAGGCTTATGCTTAGGCTTACATTTATGCACAATTAAGTTAAGACCACCTACCAGATGATGAAGACTTCTGGCTGCGGCTGCTCCTCTGAGCCTTAATTGAAGCAATTACAGAATCTGCAGATGGCCCCAAACCCTTTCTACCCACCAGCTTCACTCCAACCTTCTCGCAGAGATAATTAAGCCGACCCTCATCACCCCCTCTCACCTCTCTCAGCTCAAGGGCTTGTGCCTTAGATAACAGCGTATAAACATGAAACTCTTGTTGCTGATTAAAATGAGATTGAAGCTGCTCAAAAAGTAACTTATTAGAATATTGCTGATCCGGCTTCTTTCGGTGTCCGCCAAACGTCACCCTCAAAATTGCCATTGAATCAGCATTCTTTCTACCAAAAAGTACAGCAAAGCTGCCAAATTCCAGATCAGGCTGCCTGAATAAATCTGCAAGAATAGAAGCACAAGTATGTGCATTTTGAGATGGGTTTTTCTCGAGTTTTGACTTCGAGGCTCTAACTCTAGCATAATTAGCCATGTTGGCAGCTTCTCTGAACCCACTAAGCAAAGCACCATGCATCGTTGCTGGGTAGCGCCTATTTGTAGCCTCACCAGCAAAGAAGAGTCTCCCATCTCCCACATTTTCTGCTAAAATGTCATAGTCATCTCCTGATGCCCCAACTGCAACATTAGAGTAAGACCCGCAACTTAAGGGGTCACTGCCCCATCTTGTACAGACAGTTTGGACAGGATCTGGGACTTCAATGCCTTGTGGTTCATAAATACCTGTATCACAGAGGCTAGATATCAAGTTAGACCAGCTCACAAGTTAAGAGTTTTATTATACTACATTAGTGAATGTATAACTCCTGAAGCATCATATTTTTGCTTCACCAGTAAACTATGTCCAAAACATCAATCATTTCTTTAGTTTTCTTATCCGGTTGCCTTCTACGGAAATCCTAAGAGGATGTCCATCTGACATCTGTAATTTTGTACACCATGATTTACCACACTGTTATTAATTGGAAGCACAAGGTAAGAAAATATAAAATCTTAGTGGGCCAAAGTTAGATGATCAGTATTTCCTGAAAATCCACCACAGCGTATCAAACAATAAAATTAAACTTCAGGAGCATGACTCCATATCAACAAGTAACCAAGGACCTTGACCAGGTCAATGCAAGTGCCAACATCATTAGAAGCAGAATGAAAGAATAGATGAAACTAAATGCATCACAATATAGAGCATATAAAACAATAAGAAGCATATGAAATTTTTGCTTCCATGAGCATGCATGCAATCTACAAATCAGATTGAACGCACTATTATCTCGTAGATAAGCATGCAATTAAAAGACACATTAAATTTTCCAAAAGGAAAATAATGATCATGAACATTAAGATAAAGAGTAAAGAAAGTCAAGGAATTTGAACCTCTAAGAATCCGAAGCACCCTTCTCACAGCTTCAGTAGGATCCATGATCTCAAACCTGTAAGCTGCTTCTCCTGCAACTAAAGCAATCAAAAGCGGACCACCAGCTACAGTTGCATAGCTGTAAAAGAGAAAGAACTCCCCACGGTAGCTAGGATGATCAGAGAGATGGCCAAATGTATCAAGATCAGTTCCCCAAAATGCATATGGAAAGAGCAAGGCAACCTTATTTAACAAGCCAAATCCCAACCTATTTATAGCATCAAGCTTCCTCTGAGGCAACTCAGGGATGAACTTGATAGAACCATTTTTCAGAACACCCAGAGGAACTGTGCAAAGAACCATATCACCCTCGTAAATCTGCCCCCCCTCAACAGAAACCTGCACCCTATCACTACCATAACGAATCGACTGGACGGTTTTCTCATAATGAATAGGGACATTCTCCACTAATGCTTGCACCAGTCTTCCATTTCCACCAGGCAAGAAGCAGTGGTCCCCTCCCATATCATATGGATCATCTTGATCCCAAAATGCAAGTGAAAGCTTTGAAAGCAAACTTGCATTAGCATATTCCAAGTTTGCAAGATGCCAATTGAACAAATTCATCTCCTCCTCATTGAAGGCCTCGCGAAATGTCTCCAATGCAGCCCCAAGAGATACATCCTGCGAAACCTCTCCCATTGACAGCCTGATTTTACTTAATATATCCAATAGTTGATTAAAAGAAGTCTCCACTCTCCGATCCAAATCAGGGTCCACCGGTTTCCCATCGACTCGGTAAAGGGGACACTTATCTCTCACCTTATGAAGTGTAAATGACAACTGCCGAGCCAAAATCCCAAGTGGATTGCCCAAAGTACCTGTTAACACACTTCCTCCCAAATCCACAGCGGCAAACCTATTCTTGTATTCCAGCTTCTTTGTATACACTCTCCCTCCAGCACGCTTCCTCCCCTCCACAACTGTCACCTTAAACCCGAAAGCCATCAACTGCCTTGCAGCAGCCAAACCTGCAAGCCCAGCCCCAATTACAATCACACTCGACTGTTTCGGTTCCACCAAAGTCCTCTCTTTTATTGCAGACGCTACCCCAAAGTTAATATACCCATGTGAAACCAAGTAACTGTAAGCAGTGTCCAAAAGTCCCCAACAATGCTTCGGAACAATATCCAAAAACATCTCCTTTGTTACCCAGTTTGACACATTTTCACGCCACCTTGTAATTATATGATTTCTAATCAAGATGTAATTAACCTGCTCAATTCCGCCTACCACAGACACGACCCCATAATCTATTTCCTCCTCGGTAAGCGAATCGGCTGGGAACCCCGCCGTTAATGCAATTAAGGCCTCAGCTGTGGCCTCCTTATTAATCACGATTATCTCATCCGACATGTCATCCACAATTTTCTTGGGCACATTACCAGAATTTGAACCAGACCCATGTCTTTTCGTGATTAAATTACTTGAATTTTCCATCTGGGTCTTGCTAACCTGTCCTGAAGTAGAAGCTACTGACGAAACCCCTAGATTACTCAATCCATTATTAAAGGACATGGGGAATATCTTCCGTACCTGGTTTAAAGAAGACACAGGATTTCGGGGCCGACCGCACCTTTTTCCTTTAGGAACTTGCACCGAACGGAAGTGATCATGGACTGTTTTGGCATCTGCAACAGGGTTTTCCCCAAAATTCGGATTCAAGTTAGGGTTTTGAAGACCATTTCCACTAGGGCTTGAAGAATCGGGAACATGAATGGTGAATTGGAGAGGGTTGTTGAGTTGATCAGAAATGTGCGGATGAGTGTCTTGATTTGATGAATCCATCAGAGCCTTTCC
This sequence comes from Sesamum indicum, assembly GCF_026168435.1. Lineage (NCBI taxonomy): Eukaryota > Viridiplantae > Streptophyta > Magnoliopsida > Lamiales > Pedaliaceae > Sesamum > Sesamum indicum. Next base: position 17,938,142 of record NC_142660.1, on the reverse strand, counting down.
AATCAAAATCAAGACATGCAAGGACGTGAATTGAGTTTCTTTACTTTGCGAGTGCTCAATAGTAGTTCAGAAATGGAAAAAAGGGCTTTCAGAGAGGTGTTTTGATTATTGGCAATATTACAAATTTTGCCCCTAAATTTCGTAATATTGGGTTTTTGCCCCTTATTCTTCGTAAATGAGGCATTAAACTCCATTGTTACATTTGCTTGAGTACTTATTATGACTATTTTTTAGGCTAAAATGTATAAAACCCCCCTATATTTTAAAAATTAGGCTAAAAATTTCTTTCCGTTTTAAAAATAGGCTAAAAACCCCCCTATATTTCTTAAACGTAACTCAATCACCCCTCTCCATTAAATTTAACTAACGGCATTTATTTTTTTATAAAATGATCATTATACCCTTACTTAATATATATTTTTTCTTATTTTAATGATTGTCCTTATCTTTTTTTATCAAATATTGATCGTTGGATCTTTTTTTATTAAATATTAATCGTTAGATCTAATCAATTAATTTCAACCATTAGATTTTAAGAAAATAAAAGGTTTAGATTCAACAAATTACTTAACTTATATTATATATATAATTTAAAATTGAAAAGTATATCAGTATTGCTATTATTATTATAATAATATAGTAGGTTTTAATTTAAAAATTTATAGGAAAATTAGAAAAATTACTGGACCAAAAATTTAAAACTCTAAAATTAAATACTCTAAATAATGGCGTAAATTCCCAAGATTACAAAGGAGAACTAACGGAGGAAATTAACAAATTAAAAAATTTTGCTAGGAAGCCAATGCAAACAAAATTTTATTATCCTAGACCAACACCCCAATATATTCTTTATGAAGAATAAGAGATAATTGACCAAAATAGTTACAATGACAAATAAATTTATGAATGAAACATTGACGGATTTACAGAAAAAAAAAATATAATATTATACATAGGATGATGATGTATAGTACTATCTGTAAAGGAAATAATAATTTCGATAAAGCTACTGCTAAAATGATCATAGCAGGATTTACTGGCCAATTAAAGGGATGGTGGGATAATTTTTTCCGCTAAACTGATAAAGATGAAATATTAAATACAATAAAAATTGAAAATAATATCTCATAAGGAAAAGCAGTTTATACATTAGCTATCAATATTATTGAATATTTTACAGATAGGTGGTCGGATAATAGTGAAAATATCGAAACACTATTACAGAATTTAAAATGTAAGACATTAACTTCATTTAGATGGTATATAGACGTCTTCCTTAGTAGAGTTATAGAACTCCAAGAGTCAAATGATGCTCATTGGAAGTCTAAATTCATAGATAGCCTCCCTCATCTTTTTGCAGAAAGAGTTAGAATAAAAGGAGACATGCAAATTAATTATAATCAATATATTTATGGGAAGTTAATTGGAACCTGCATCCAAGAAGGATTGAATTTTTGCAATGCAATTAGACTAAACCGACAAATTAAAAGACAAAATTTAATAGAGAAAAGTCAATTAAGACAATTATGTGCTCAATTTGAAATGGAAATGAAACCATCTAATAGATAAAAAATCCCTACGAATAGAACTTCAGTAATTAAAGAAAAGAAGTATAAAAAGAAAAAATTAAGAAAAGAAATAAAGAAAGAAAAAGACTTAGCTAGAAAAAATGAATGGAAGGCTAAATATAGTACCACAAAAAAAAAATAAGAAAATGCTATATTTGTGGATAAACAGACCATCTTGCAAATAGATGCAGAAACAAAAAAGCTTGAAAATTAAAAAAAAAATCAATAATCTTAATTTAGAAGAAGAAGAAGAAAAAAACAAATACTTAATGTAATATTTTCTGAGGAAAAAGAATCCTTTGAATTTTAAGAACAATTTGAAGAACAAAGTGAACTTAAAAATATGGAAGAAAATTTTGAATATTCATCGACCTCTTCTGAATTTGAAGAAGAAGAACCTTCTTGTTCATGTAGACAGGAAAAATAGGAGGAAAATTGACATCAGGAGTTTTATGAATTAATGACAAAATTTTAAAAAATAGAAAAATAAATGTTCTCATTGATAATCATATTATCGAATTACTTAGAGAAATGAAAGACCCTGAAGTTAGGGATATCATTTTGAGTAAAATAGAAGTAGAAAAATTAAAAGAAGAAATAAAAAATATTAAAAAAAAAAATATAATCGGTCTCTTACTAATAGAGTTGAAATGTTGGAAATTAGCAAGAATACTAAAGTAGGTGAAGAAAAATATGAGGACAATTTTCTATCCACTTTGGAGATAGTCACTAGTCAAAGATGAAATGTTAAAATCAATCTTTTCATAAGTAACAATTTTAGAAAAATATTTACTGCTCTTATAGACAGTAGAGCATATATTAATTGTATTAAAAAAGGTATTATACCAACTAGGTATTTTGAAAAGACGACCCACTCTTTATCATCTGCCAATGGACAAAAATTGAATATAAGCTTTAAAACTCCAAAAGCTTATATATGTGATGATAAAAAATATATTCCAACAAGCTTCCTATTTTACTCAAAATGCCATCCCTAACTTCAGGGTCTTTTATTTATCTAACTAATTCGATAATATGATTATCAGTGAGATTGGTCATGCAAGATCGAAAAACTCAAAAGAAAAATTTAAAATCCAACCATAACACGGTATAAAGAACCGACCATGCAGATGGAATATACATAAGAACAAACAACTAATTGAGATGATTTTTTAAATAATCTATCAACCTATCAATGGCTAAACTTATCTAAATTCAAATAAAAAAATAGAAACTATTTTTAAGTATTTTTTGCCATAAAAATAGTTCAAATTGTATTACATACTAATTTATCCAAAATATATATATATATATATCTGATGTTTTTGGATAAAATTAAATAATCATACACTTACATAAATTTAAACAAAAATAAAGTTATCCTCTTACTTGTCAAAGTAAAATTAAGAAAACTATCTAAGTACATATAAAAATAACACTTACTTGCATAATCTTTATGTTTTGATTTATAATGGGGAAAAATGTAAGCAACCCCATTGTGATATCGAAAATGAGCAAATTACCCCCTTATGAAAAAATAAATAGCGATTTACCTCCTTGTATTTTTTAAAATACAACAATTTATCCTCCTATAATTTTTAAAATGAAGCAATTTACCTCATTATATTTTTTTCATAGGGGGATAATGTGCTCATTTTTAATATCATAGGAGGTAAATTGCTATTCACCCATTTATTATATATAGATTGGTCCCCCATAATAAATCTATTATAGCAATTGTATTTCATGAATTATTAATATGTTAATGTAATAATGTAATTTATTATGTTAGTGGAAACAACAACATAAAAATGACTCTCCATTTATCATAATTAATTAATCATCAATGATTTGTTAATTTAGTTACTAATATGTTGGTGTAATATTTTTAAATTAATTATGTCATTGAAAAAGACAAAATGATTGATAGAAACAATGATACGTAATTAATCAATATTACGATAAATATATTGATTTGATCAATAAATTTATGTCATAAGAAACTCATATTTAGTCAGATAAACACTCTTTAGATAATTTATATTAAATGAGACAAATATTTATAATTAGGTGAACAACAATTTACCCTCTTGTGATATTGAAAATGGACACATTACCACTTTATGAAAAAATATAGCAATTTACCCTCTTTTATTTTTTAAAATGAAGCAATTTACCTCATTATACAGGGAAGTTAATTGCTTCATTTTAAAATTTATAAGGGAGTGAATTGTTGTATTTTAAAAAATATAGGGAGGTAAAGTTATTTTTTTATAAAAGGATAATTTGCTCATTTGGGATATTACAAGGGAGTTGCTTGCATTTTTTCGTTCATAATTATTATGAAATTCAAACACATAAACTTGAAACTTATTCATTGTATTTTAGCTTTAGCCCTTGGACCGAGATGGCTTGACGATTTATTTACATACTCAAAATATACATAAAAACTGAAAATGCCGAACGTACAACAGGATGATGCAGCGATATGCAAAATTATTGACCTCTGCAGCTCTACATACAAATTCACAAATCGACTCCTCATTTACAGCTCATTGAGACCCTTTTTTCCAGTCATCGAATAAAAGTCTGATAGAAAACGAAAATCTGTATATATATTTGAAAACATTTATTAGCAGCGGTTAAATTAATCATCCGATCCATTTCCTTCAACCCATAATTGGCAGATCCAGTAAGCATGTCTTCTCTTCTGTTCTTGTGTGTGTAGGGTGTGTCTGTGTGTGCGCGCGCGCGCGCGAGCGTGTGTTAATGTATACGCCCTTTTGTATTTAACTAGTAATTGTTTTGTTTGTTTCAAGAATTGGATTCTGAGTTTCCGCAAATTTGTGGATTTTGGCGTGTAGGGAGTCGGGATTGAGCTCATTGCGTTGAGATGTCAATTTTCGACGGACTTCCCATTTCGCGAGAGAAATCGGTGGGTATCTTTTTTCTTTTTCGGCGTCGAAATCAACTTAGTTGTTTATGTGAATTTAAGTTTATGTTTACCTGTTAATTCTTGTCTTTTCCTTTTATGAATTGAGGAAGTCGGATTAAATTAGATGAGGAGCTGGATTTTATGATCATCTTTTGTTCAGGCTGAAAATTTTATGTGGTCAAATTCCGTGATTTTTCGGGAAAGCCCAGTACTTTGGAAAATATTGGAATTTTGTTGGTGTAGAGCTGTTTCTTGATTGGCATTTTGATTGAATTTACTTATTGGGCTTCAATTATGTGATTTAAAAACTTACCGAAATTTGATATCAAGGGAACCTGTAATAGTCATTTATGATGCTCCAATGTTTCAGCTCAAAGTTTGGATATCTCGGGTCTACAAATAAATTAGTGAATTATGGACTTGGCTAAGTTTGTGCTTGCTCAATTTTCAATTTCCATTTGCATTCTGGAGCTCATCTATTCAAGGTTCTAAATTCAACTCGGAAGGCTTAATTTTAGATGCGGAAAGTTGCTTTCTGTGTATTATGGGTTGCTTTTATGGTAATAATTTATGAATTCAGAAAGAAGGGATTTTGTGAAGAAGCTCCATACTGTGATCAAGAGTGGGGAAAACTAACATTCGTACGCAACTGTAATGTTTATTTTAGTTTGTTGGACTCCACAGCATAATTCTGGAGAAATGACAAGCAGATTTTTGTTGTTGAAAACTATAATGGGAAATTTGGATCTGATAATTGGAAAATCATCTAGCTGTTACTTTTATAGTGCAATAACCTGATGGATACACTTGCATGTGTTGAGCAGTAGATATTGGAAAGTTTCAATTCTATCACTAAGGCAAAGATTTTCGGATTTAGATGTCGGTGACCTTCATGTCATTTCTTGTGGAACACACAATTAACTACTCATTATGCCCATAGGTTACTGAACTTATCATAGGGTTCTATGAAGAAGATGCCAACCTGATATTACATTGTAGAGTAGCTCCGAAATTGCTCTTTATAATTTTTTTGTTTCAAATGTTTGATTACCAGGGGAAACTTAAGGATCATAAGTGGCTGTACGTGCTACTGATCTTGTATCTCCGTGCGTAAATGAATATAATTCTGAAGGAATTTACTTCCATTCATCTGGAAAAAGTGAAGAACCCATATGCATATCTCTCTGTTGGCACTGCAGCAAGACCTGTCTTATAAAGCATATAATCTCGGACCCCCATATTCTACTTTAACTCTTCTTGGCCTTTATCTATCCGTTTTTTATTTACCTCTTATGCAGACACATTTTATGTTTTAGCATTTTGGACATCTGGTGCCGGTATACCTTGTCATGAATGATATAATGCATTGTTTAATATACCACTGTTAAAGTTTGGATTATTGTGAAGTCATATTTCTTGTTATTGCTTCATGATATGTGCAGTATTTAAGGGAAGAACTTTCTAGAGTAGATGAAAGTTGGGCTGCAGCGCGGTTTGATTCATTACCTCATGTTGTGCATATTTTGACATCAAAAGATCGTGAAGGAGAAGTGCGGGTTTTGAAGGAGCAGAGTGATGTAATCGAAGAAGTTGTTGATGAAGTTGTTCATGCATATCATGGTGGCTTTAACAAAGCAATTCAAAATTATTCTCAGGTTTCTCCTTAGTTAATTCTTCTGCGTGCCCCTTCTGTGATGCATCAGATCTCTTGCAAAAAAAATGCTTTCTATATCTACATCCAGTTATCTGCTACGGTGTGTAGCTTGTTTAATGTCCTTTCACTTACTTTTTCCCCCCAAATTGTGCTTAAGATTTTTTACTTGCATGTCACAGGCTACTCATCCTAACAATTTCTTATGTGCAGAAAAAGAATATGTGAATATGCCCTGGACATTACAGTGTTTAGAAGGCAAGGTGTGCAGAACAATGAGTTTATTATTTTAAAAGGGCCAAGGCATAAGGCCAGTGGTTTGGGATTGATAGTTGGGAGTCACATAACATTGAGAAAAATGTAAAAGCTAGATAAATGTTTTAAGCAATTTACATTCAAAACATCTGAAGGAAGAAAGTCCTTTCTACTAGGTCGTTCTCTAGAAAGGCACCATTTGTTTTTAGCAAAAATCTATAGAATGTAAGCAAAGCTTTGAAACACCTGTGTTTTGCGCCTTTCTGCTCAAGCTCAACTCTTTAAAAGCCCGGCCAAGAGTCTAGATTGAGCTTGAGTCAAGCCTCACTTGACCCAGGTCGGCCCGCTCCGGCGACCTTTTTGCTTTTTCCTCAAGCTTGATCTTGGGTCAAGCCTCACTTGATTTTATCAGCTCTCCCTCTAATGAACTAGTATGTGGATCCTGATTATGCAATTATTTAATGATTCCCTTGCCTGTTGGGTATTTTTAGCAGAACGGACTAGAGATTTTCTTACATCTGAGAACCTTGGACTACCAGCTAGTCATTTGTTATCCTGCAGAAGAGTTCTGACCTTGTTAAACCTTGCTTAAAACAAATGAAAAATTTTATAAATAATTGAACAGGCAGCAAAAGTATCAATATTAGCTTAGTAGGGCACTTGTTATAGACATTTTAACTTGAACTGAAAGCCTTAATCCTCTAAAGCTCGTAGGAATGATCCAAAGGTGCCTGTGTAGCTGTAATTGAGTTAGCATACTTAGAATCAGACTACAATATTCAATTGCAATTTATTGTCATTTAAGAGATATAAGCCCATTCGGTTACCGTTTCCTATGTATGTAAGTTTGTTTCATGCATGTTTAATTACTTCTGCAGCCTTCTTATAGCTGTATGAGGCTATCCTTTAGGATCTTTTACAATATTAATTTTGGTTCTCTTGTTCACTTTAAAATGTGGAAAATTAATGGGAATATAATTATTCAAGCATGTAGCCCTCATTTATGCTACTTAATATTGCTATTAGTTACTTTCCGCATTAGATCCTGGGTAGTTCATTGTATTGGCTTGTGACATCACGGATTTTCATTAATGTTGGAAACTATAGTCTACTGTCAACAATTTCTGGTGGAGTTTACATCCTGTTCCATCTAAGCAATTAACTCTTCCTTAATTGAAAGAGATTTTGTTTCATTTTGTACTTGATAGCAAACCAAGTTTAGCTTGTGTCCGCATCCGCATTTAACTGTATCTTTTATCCTTCAGATTTTGCGGTTATTCAGTGAATCTGCTCAAAGCATTGGGGTGCTGAAGGTTGATTTAGCTGAGGCAAAGAAACTTCTCGGTGCTCATAATAAGCAGTTGCATCAGTTATGGTATCGGTCTGTTACCCTGCGGCACATCATCTCTTTGTTGGACCAAATTGAAGGGATAGCTATGGTCAGTCTGTTCTCTATACAAATTTTGTTTCATTTGGAATCTTGGACATTTTTCTGTTCTTCAATGTGTTCTAAACTGTTATCGAGACTGCATTCTGTTGGTGGGGAAAAGATTGAAGCATCAACTTTCCTGGCTTGTAATACATATTATTGATCTTCTAAGCAACTCTGTATTCAGTCTTTGAAAACTGAAAAATTGATGACAGCTCAAGTGTCTCTCATGTATATTGAAGTGTTTATGCTGTCTGTTCTGTTCTGTCTGGCTCACATCTGACAATCGTTACATGATTCTGCACTTTCATACTTCTGGTAATTGTATGTGTGGGGGTATACAGGGGAACTTGGAATTTAAGAATTAGAGAAGCAAAAGGATAGGTGCATTTTAGCATATTCTTCAGTTCATATAAAAATTATGGCTAAAAGTGGCCTAGCTTATTTATCCATTTATTTATGGTTTTCATGCATGTAGATCATTTAACTGCACCGTGTCCCCTAACTGGAATACTTTTGGATAGATGTTATGCTAAGTGCATGGTTTCTATAGGATTTCTGTACTGCCTCTGATGAAATGCCAAATGATGAAGGATACCTTTAAAGATTGGTTTTGATGGAAAGTAACTTCCTTGAAAGGGCAATTTTGTTTCTTGCCAATTAATCAATATCTTTGTTCCTTCTTGCCATTTGTGTGACTGCTGGCCTACTGAATCAGAGTTACAGATGGAGCTATGTTACAGCATAGCTGCCAATATATTTTTTCGAACTATTTACTTTTTGCTTTTGCTCACTAGGCACTAGTGTAACAATTCTTATAATCTAATCTCTTTCAGGCTTATGCTTCTGTAGTTATTCAATTGGGTCTTTCTAAAATGTGTAGGTACCTGCTCGTATTGAGAAGCTCATTGCTGAAAAGCAGTTTTATGCTGCAGTACAGTTACATGTTCAGTCAGCTTTAATGCTAGAGAGAGAGGGCCTCCAATCGGTTAGTTGTTCTTGTTTGCTTTGTTATGCAAGCTGAAATGTAATTGAAAAATCCCCTACACTTTCATAACAGGGCTTCTGAAGATTCGAATTGAAAGCCTCTCTTCTTGACTGATGTAGGGACTTCAGCATAAACAATGTGTTTCTTTTATCACCTTCTATATTTCACTAGCCTGCAAGTACTTACTTTAATGTTTTGAAATGTGTCTGGACAAGGCAGTTGAGCTTGCTAAGTGTTAATTTGCTTTGGGTTTGACCCTGAAAAATAAATGAACCCATCAGTATCTTTACGTTGATATCATTCATCTTGAAATTTATTCTAATAGGTAATTGCACAGTAGGGAAATAACTCATTTAGACTGGTCCTTCACTAAGTCTCGACTGCTTTAGTTAACTACTCCAGAATTTCTTGAAGAGAGGATCCTGCATGGTATTCATACATTGTTTTCCTTGAAAGTTGTGAATTTTATTCCTTTAGGGCCCAAAAAGCTCATTATCTTAAACATGATTTTTGCTGCACGAGCATGAAAATCTTGAAAAACTAATACTAAGAAGGTCCATTTAAGGAAACAATATTTGCAATTTCGAATTCCATAATTCTGAGTTCCAGATCAAGTGAGAGGAAATTATGGTTCGCTAATATGGCACCATGGCATGGATGATGATCTATTTGTCTCAGGTCGGTGCTCTTCAAGATGTCCGTTCTGATTTGACAAAGTTGCGAGGAACAATCTTCTATAAGGTTTTGGAGGATTTGCATGCCCATCTTTACAATAAGGGTCAATACAGGTATATATAGTGCTGGTCTATTTTCTAGCCCTCAATAAACCTATAACCCGCAAGTCTTTTTTTTATTTCCCCCTTAAATTGTCAATGTTCTGACAAAAATAAAAGTGGAGGCCAATGGAATATGCCGTAACATCTTTGAAGAGCATTTTCTCTGAGGATCTAAACCATACGACCTGCCATACTAGCTTTTAGGCATTAAGCTTGATCATTATTTTCAGAAGTGTAAAAAGGACATTTGATGTATGTGTCCCTTGAAAGAGCTTACATTTTTCATATTGTCAATTATTTGTTTGAGATTCTTTTGCTTTTATTGTCCTGAAGATCAGCTTCTTTCTTGCAAGATTTTTATCTTTTATACTCTTTTTGACTTTGACTAAGCTGATCACTGCTTCTGCTTTCCACTTTTCCTTGTGGCAGCTCAGTTGTCTCAAGTATAAATGAAAGCGATGATGCAATTCCAACATCCACAGCTATTACATTTTCCATGAATTATTCTCTTTCTCTCTCTCGAAGAACCAGGTCACCAAAGGGCGATAATGATCATCTTGGAGATGGATCCTACAGACCTGGCCTGGATGGAGGGTGAGACAAAGTCTTATGTTCCAGTGCAATTCTGCAACTGATCATTTTGTGATAAATTGCTGTTGGTGTCTTTCTAATTTGGATCTTTGGCTGCTAGTGGTATTATTAACTGTCTCTCTGCTGCATTTATGTGCTGTCTTACATTTGTCAAATATACAAAATCGGCTCCATTTTGTTGTTTTGCTTCATTTTGCACTTGAACTATTATCATGAGCTTATCTCCTCTTCAATTTCGAGAAGCGGCATTGGTTGTAGATCCATTCTCTTGACATGTTAATAAAGTTTAGTTTGTTTTCTTAATTTCCAAAATGGATGAAATGGGGACCGTGCTTGTATTTGAAACAAATAAGGAGCTTGTTAAATGCATAGCTAACACTTGTTAGTTTTGGAAACAGAATTTCCAGTTTCCTCAATGATACTTAGTAAACTGGATACTGAGAAAGCATGAGGGCTTTCTCTGATCCTCTATTTGCTCTGACTGCTCTAACCCTCTAGCTCATCTTTATAAAAATGGCAGCTAAATTTAGACGAAAAATGTTATAGGATGCTTGACACACCATAAGCTTTGCGGTTGCCCAATTTAATACGCACTTGCTTTGGCATATCATTGCTAGTTTTGGTAGTACTCCCCTTCTCCTACTTGTTGGGCTCTCCAATAGATAAATCACCAAGTATTTTGCAAAAATAAATTTCTAATTTTAGGGACTCCATAGTGAATTTGCACCAGTAAGAGGTATGTGGGAATTCCCATGATAATTAGACTGCTTCTTGTGAGCCTTTCCCCCTTCCTAATTCTGCTTCTAAATTCATCATTCAACAGTCACAATGAGGATGGCACAATGGATTTGCATGAGAATGGCGGTCATACTGGTGCAAGAGATGTCAAACATCCATCTCATCAAATTCCCCTGTGGCTGTCAGATTCCACTCCTGACGAATTTGTTGTATGCTGCTACAATTACATTGACAGTTGTTTTGAATTGGTTTATCTTGTCCAATGAGCTGAAGTGCATGAGTGAACTTTAATGCAGGAAGCAATGAGAAAGAGTGATGCTCCACTGCATGTAAAATATTTGCAGACTCTAGTTGAGTGCCTCTGCATGCTTGGAAAAGTTGCCGCTGCAGGTGCTATGATATGGTATGTTGGCAAGTTTGATAGTTAAAGTATAGATATGCTCTCTCTTAATGGATTTGCAACTTAAACTTAGCTACTATTAAAGTATCTCAGCATCATATATTTGGATGTGATGTGGGGCACTATAACAAGTAGTGACAATTCACATATAAAATATTAGTGAAATCAAAATTTGCATCTGTTACCTTGTGTTTGCATGTATGAATGGGAGATTTCCTTCCCCTTTAGAAACAAAGAAATGATGCCTCTTTAGAAATTTGTTGGCTTAGTACTGAAATTTTGAAGTCATCATAACTTCAGTGAAGACAAATGTAAGGAATTTTCTTTATTAAATTTGAGAAAGTATAAATGAGATGTCTCTCAAACACAGATATTTGGTACCTTTTATTTTCTCAAAGATTTATTAGAACTTCTGTTGGAACTTACATCACTTTGATTTCGAAATCAAATGTATGATCTTTTAGTGCACTAGTAAAGGATATGTGCATTGCACGTAATTGATATTTCAAATGGGATAACTTAACTATAAAATTATAAGGGAGAATGTTGTTTCATGTTTCCGTTTTTAGGCCTTTTTAGAAAAGAAAGTGAACCCTTAGATCACATTTTAAGTAAATGTTCTATGATTGATTTTATATAGTTAGCAAAGTGTACAACCTTGTTAAGATTATAAAATAGTGATAAATTTAATGAAATAAATACTTAAAAATAAAAAACAATTACTACATAAATTGATGAGCTAATAAAGTATTGATTAAATCTTCAATTATGATTTAGAATTTAAATAATAATTTAAGTAAGTAATTATTTCTCTACATTAGCTGTTTAAATTCATGGTTGTGTTGTTGGTCTCTTATTTGCTTTTGACTTTTAGGTTTGAACTGTTCTCTTTTTGTTTGGTGTCATGTAATTATTTTTGTTTTTCTTCTTTCTTATTTTACGTAATGACTAAATTAGTGCAAGTAGAATACAATCATGAAAAAGATGATTAGTAATTTTATGTTGCTAATTACTTTTAAAAATTTAAGATAATGTAATATAGAATAAAAGTTTCAGGCAAAAATTACTAAATATATAAGTTTAAGTTAAAAGAATCTATTTGCCCGATGAGTTTAATATATTTCTATAGCATTGATCCAAACTATTGTAAAATTTTTTAAATTGACTTTTACAGCTCAAAAAGGAATTATATATACTCAAAAAGTTAAAAAATTATACCATATGAATGTAAGATTTCAGATTTAATGTTCATAATTTTTGAGGTTTCAAATAGCTAATCAAGTGCTTGTCATTATTATGAAAGAACATAGTGGGTTTCGATAGAAGTCCTTTTGTATTGTTGTGACTGTGAATTAACTGAATGAAGAGATGAAATCAAGAAAAGATGGAAGAATTGAAATGACAGTTTGGAATGATGAAACCAAGCCTCTGCAGTTTCAAAATCTCCCTGGTGAATGGCCCGTTCTCCCTGGTGGGAATAGGTGGTTCCTTCTCTTAGAACCGTACTTGAGAGTTTCCTACCTCGTTGGCTCCTCAGGTTTGTGAATTTGACCGAGGCCATTTCTGATATTGGAGTCCAGCACTGTTCCTCTAATGCTGGTTACAGGAAGGATTTTCATGCTGATGAGTCAGGCTGCCTATGTTGCATGCATTTTTTTCTTCTGGATATACTTGAGCATGACCAGTTTCTCTATTCTGTCTCAAATAGTTTGAACTAGAATTTAAAAAACACTTAATCACTTTGAATAGTATTCTTTGTGAATTCTGCTTCATATTTTCTCATGCTATTCTAACTTCTTCATGTTATTCTTGTATTCACAGCCAAAGATTACGTCCTACAATCCACGAGATTATCACTACCAAGATCAAAGCTCAGGCAGGTCGCCTCGTTGGCCCAGGGCCTGGTCTTGGCCATGCTGCATTGCCTTTGGCTACAGGTCTTCACCATCTAAAAGGGCGGCTGGAGAGTCCCCAATTACTGAAACAAAAACGTCAAAATGGAGTGTCAGTCACTGGAGTATTGTTGACGACGAGCCCTGTCTCTCATGTTATGTCTCCTAATGGGACCGCCCAAATTGCAGCCAAGAAACTACTTGATTCTATACTGGACACCATTGTTCGGATATTTGGTAGGATATTGCAAAGAAGTTTCTGGAATTTATGTTTTATATACTACAGCTGTTATCTTGATTTTCTTGATACTGGAACGATTATTCAGAAAACCATGTTATTATTGGAGAATTACTTGAATCAAAATCTTCACAACAAGCTAACTTGAACACGCCAAAAGCAATGGCTGCTGATATTAGTTGGAATCATGATTCTGATGCTTCTCATGTTACCGGCGGCTATACAGTTGGCTTTTCCTTAAGTGTTCTACAGGTTTACCTTTTATACTTATACTTAGCTTTCAGTGTTTCAATGTAATGTTATGGAAAAAGTTGCTGTGGACATGTTTACTATTGACAATATTTTTTTCCGGATGGTAGAGTGAGTGTCAACACCTTATATGCGAGATCTTACGAGCTACTCCTGAAGCTGCTTCTGCAGACGCTGCTGCACAAACAGCTAGGCTTGCTAGCAAGGTCCCTGCTAAAGATACGAGGCAAGCACACATAGTCATACTCTCATCTGATATTTTTCTGTATATTATTGATTTTCCTTCTTGTGGTATTTCATTTTGTTTTCGCCTTATTTTTGGCCCTTTGTTAGTCCAACCTCCTTTTTGTTATTTGTTTGGGTGCAATGGTGGGTGTACTATGTTTCGACAACTGATCCTAATCCTTTTTATACCCCTTAACAATAATTCTTGCATATCATAGTAATTATTTGCAGGAGGGTTGCTGTTATGCAGATAAAACTAAGTGACATGTAAAGCTACATTGATTGGGAAAGGCATTCTTTTTTTTGGATTGATAGCCTTTGCTGCACCTTTGTGGAAATATGTTGTGGTTATATTTGCTGTTAAAAACTCGTAGTCTGATCTTATATTTGCAAAGTCGTGGTCATTCTGTATAGCTGTAATGTAATGACTCTTGATCGATGTGGCTTACAGCGATGGATCCGAAGATGGTCTTACCTTTGCATTTCGCTTCACAGATGCTAGTGTTTCCATTCCTAACCAGGGTAAGAGGAAAAAGTACTCAGTCACTGTTCCAAATTTTCTTATCACATTTTGAGGTTAGCCAAGTGGCATTCTTGTTCTCTGAATTACCCACAGGATATCATTATTGGCATCACTCTTTTGCTGGTTTACATGAATTTATATCAGTGTGTTAGCATTTATTATGTTCTGCATGAATGCTATTATCAACACAGGTCCCCTTTCTATAATAACATTAGTCATTGTGCTATTGGACACAATAATCCTACAGGATGTGAAATATATCATCCTAAAGAACCTCTGTCAATATGTACTCTTTCTGTTTGATGTGACATGTTAATTTGTAGTGTCATAATTGAAAGTAAGACAGTGTATAGGTTCTCATTTAGGTCAATGCGATACAACCAAGAGTCCACGACAACTGATTATCATATAGGAGATTTAAATGTCATCCTGAGAATTAAAGTATGGAATATGAGATGCTAAAAAAGCTCGAAGGCATTTTTGCCTGATCTGGAATACTGAACCACATGGCGAAACCCTCCTGGAGTTTGTTCTTTATGATGGTTTTATAGTTTGCGTGTGACCAACACACTTGGGGATGTGAGGAGGCCAATAAGGAAGTTCAATCTTTTTTAGAAATTTGCAAGCTGCTCTTGGAGCTCTCTAATTTATTTATATAAAATTGTGAAACACAGGACATCCTGAACTAGTAAATAGCTATTCAAATCCTAATTTTTACGAGATCAGTTCTCGGAAAAAGGATTTATAGACTTACTATGATTGCACAATGGCATCTGATGAGATATCCAAAGCACAAGTTATCATGAACGTTCACATAAAAAATCTGTAAATCGTATTGCTCCCTTGTTGCCCAATAAGATCCTATGACATTTGCAGTACCAACGTGCAGTTGGAATATGTTGTTTTGCTAGAATACTCTTTAGTGCTCCCTCCCATATTGGTTATGGGGGACAAGTATAAATGGTTTAATATGGCTTAGTTTGCTCCTACACTTCAACATAGGTTTAAGCATTTGGTTCAGTTGGCTTCTCTCCAAGTTTGCTGATACTTCTAGAATGAATGGTCCTTGTACTTCTTATTGCAGTGGTCATTGTGGTGCTATCCACTTGGATGGCTCTAAACTTGTGAAGTGGCCTGTTGGAAATGTGGCTAGGAGTGAATGGTTATAAAACCCTTCAACATAAGCTTGAGCACTTTTGACCTGCTAGTGTCCACTGAATTGGAAAGTCTGGGAGTCTAGTCCAGGTCCCACTGTTATTCTGCTGTATTCATGAATATTTTCCTTCAGAACATATGATAATGAAATTGAAGTATTGAACATAAATGAAGGGAGTTATTAAAGTTCAGTATGTTCTATTGTAGAAATTTATGCTAATTGCGTGGATGCATGTCTCTACTTATTTGTCCCGAATTCTTTTGTCCTTCCTCCATCCTCATGTGCTTATGTCCAATTTACTCCAGATGATCAGTGTTTATAATTGAATTGCTCTTAGGGGCTGATCACGTTCGTCAAGGATGGAGAAGGGGCTCAAATGTTCTTCAAGAAGGTTATGGAACTGGAGCTGTGTTACCTGAGCAAGGGATATATTTAGCAGCATCAGTTTACAGGCCAGTACTTCAGGTATCCGTTAGAGTGGAGGCGAAAAAGAAGTATAGTGCATGCTCATCCATTCTCTAGAGCGTTATAACTAAGTAGCCTCATTCATCTTCCTTATTTCCTCCCTTGCACGTGCAGTTTACAGATAAAGTTGCATCAATGCTTCCTGAAAAGTTCTCCCAACCTGGGTGAGCACATGCAATGCTGTTCTTAAACTTGCTTAAGTTCATGATTTCAGGGATTTGTGTCAATGTAGCAACGACTTTTGTTGGATATCAACCTCAACTTTTAGTTTTCTGAAGTCCCGACCATTTCAGTTTACATGCTATTTCAGACAGCATTTACCTATTTATATGGTAAATAAAAGCTATAAACCTGAGTAGATGTGTATATTGGACAAATCTGGGGGAGTTGTGTGTATATTTCGGCAAACCCGAGGGGGGATTTAAGATTGACTAATCCTGCAAAATAGTTGCATGAAAGGTAAAATTGGTTTCCATTAAAAGGTTTTGCTGAAATCCTTTTCTTTAAATGGGGACTACTGAATGGGAAGCACAAACCGATAGCAAATGAGCAGATGAGAAGGCTTTGTTTGGTAGGATGAGGGGAAAGGAAAGGGGAGGTCGAATGGAACTAACTTTGCATATGGGTAAAATTGTATATTTTGTTCAACTTGTTTGGTACATGTCGCATGACCCTATTGAAGGTAAATTTCAATTGCTTCCCTTGTTTGGTGCAATGGATATAAGGGTTGGAAGGAAAGATTGAATGTTTCTTTTTTATTTTATCCATGCACTGTAGGTTTCCGTTCATTGGTAAGGACTGAGATAAGAAGGGAAGTTGAGGATTTTATGTCCACTTCTCATTCCCAATTTTGAATGGAAATAAAACAAAGCCTGGAGGATTCGCTACCAACCACTTTTACTTACCCTCTGCTATTCTTGTGAAACAAACAAGTAAATATTTCTTACATGCCTGACTATATAATTTTCTTCTTCTTATACCTCGTCCCAACTCACACCATGCATATTTGTAATCTGATACACCACTGGGAAGGGCTCTGCATTCTGAAGTCACTTCAAGAGAGATGTTGATGATTCTCCCTTTTATTTGTAGGCAACCAGAAATTTTTGAGCTTGTAATAAAGTCTTGAGTGGTTAAGTAATCCTGGAATAGAATTGTTTGCTTCAAGATATCAAGTTGAGATATACTTTATACAAACATGGAAACTGTTTAGCTCTTTGATGTTCCGAATCAGAAACATATTTTCCTGCTATTGGTTTTGAAATCTGGGTTTGTAGAATATCTCCGCTGATACTTTTACATTTCATTGCCTTTAGTAAATTGTTTGAGTTTTGCATTATTTGATTCAGCATGGCAAGGTGATTGTCTTTTTGATTCTCTACTACTATTATGTCTACTGAATCTGCATTGATGCACCTTTCATGACAACCATTTGCCTGATGCTGCTGAACTTTTGCAGCAATGATGGATTGCTCGCATTTACGGAGAACTTTGTGAAGGATCACTTTTTGCCAACATTGTTTGTAGATTATCGCAAAAGCGTACAGCAAGCCATATCAAGCAAGTTCCATGATTTATTTTTTCTTCTGCCACTATTGATGGATGTTTTTAGTTCCATTATCTCCATGAGCCCTTGTTTCCATTATTTTCTTTATGCATTGATGATGTTACATGTTGTGTGTTTCATTCTATTGTCATCTAAAGCAATAAGTAGACTCAATTTGGCCTTATCTTCCCACTGGCTTTCTGCACCAGTTGAACTGCATGTGAAATATTGTGGATGTAGCCTTGTAAACGTAGTCATCATCCAAATGGTAAAATGTGGGGGTCAAATGCCTGGTATAGTATCTTGTACAGTTATGAGAAAAAATCTGATTATGTCCAATAAAATACGGGGTAACAAATTTGATGTAACCTCCTGGTAGTATTTCTTCGCAATTTCATAAATTCATTTGAATAATTTCATGATGAACAAAGCTCGGTTCCCCAGCTACCATATCTTAATTTCTTTTTAATGTACTCTCCTATACTTTTTTAGCTTTCATATAAAGTGTTTGAAATAATCATCATGCATGGTCTAATCACTTTGGGAATGGATAAAGTTTGGTTGATGTCACCTGTTATCTAGTGACCCTAATACTGTTATGAGCATTCACACCTGAAATCTATTAAGATTCCAATTGTTATTCTTCCTGGTGCATTTGTATTTCTTTGCATGTCATAAATGTGTTGCCCATGTCTCCCTGTCATGATTGTGTCTTGATATATATTGGAAGGCCTGGAGACATCCGTTGGTCCTCCATAGAAAGGTTTGTCATTCCAAGCCAGGAAACACGTCTTCTGTTGGTTCTTGCATGAAATTTGGCTCATGTGAAGTGAGCATATGTAGATAAGTTCAGGATAAACAGTTAGTTTGCATTAAAAAATTGAGAATTTTGTGCCCACAGCAACCTGTTAAGTGCCAACATGTATAAAGAGAAAAAGTTTTCATTTCTGCTTTATTCATGACTGGATATATAAACATAAAACAAATTATCTTGTGCTTGGTTTTAAATACGTGGTTTCGGTGGCCTTTTTAAAAATTTATATTCTTGAGGAGTTACTCTTCAGATAATTTGGTCAATACATCTTAAATTCTTAGCCTAGATTTTCTGTCGAAACAGGCCCAGCTTCATTTCGCCCTCGAGCTAGCACAGCTTCTTACACTCCATCAATTGAGAAGGGACGTCCTGTTTTGCAAGGGTTATTGACAATAGATATCTTAGCAAAAGAGGTAGTCTTGATGTTCCAGCACATATGTTTTTGTTATCATCAATATAAGAGAAAAAAGTTATTTCTTTGTGATCATTCTCTTCTATACCATATGTCTAGGTACTTGGGTGGGCTCATGCAATGCCAAAATTTGCTGATGATATCATCAACTATGTGCAAACTTTCCTCGAAAGAACATACGAAAGATGTCGAACGTCATATATGGAGGCACGGATGTTTCATTTTTCCTTCTTTTCCTATTGAAGATATTTATTTAACATGCATCACAAGCATCTTTTTAAACTCTTTTCTTGCCAATGGAAGAAAAGCATGTTCATATTTTTTCCTTACTTCCTTTGGGTCTCATGGTAATGGTCTGTAGCTGTCCGCAACTTTGTCAGACTTGAATTAAGTGGCTAATATGCAAAAAATGCTTAGATGATCTTGTTTTTCTTGGTGCGGGGTTGACTTGATGAGAAGAAAATTATAGTCTCTTAAGTGTTGATTGGGAAGATTAACAAATTTCTGTCTTGAACTTTTGCTTGGTGGGTGCATTCCTCAGGAGCAAACTAGGCTGCCATAATCCTCTGACGGATGAGATGAATGAAGATGTTACATTATCCCTTTCCTATAAATTCAAAAGGCCATACCTTTTAAATTTTGATAGCCTATTGTTATTGTTGGAAATGAAAGGAAATAGTGAAGGTGTGATAAAAAAGATTGTTGCAGAAGGTTAACTGTAGCCTCTCTCTATCATGAAGCTTCAAATGTGATCTTCTTAAAGCATTTATTATTTTGTTTTTATTTTAATCCACTGACTTGTTTTTGGTTGAAATATCAGGCAGTTCTCGAGAAGCAAAGCTATATGCTCATTGGGAGACATGATATTGATAATCTGTTGCGACTTGATCCAGCCAGTGAATGTTTACCGAATGCACTAGATCAAAGATTCAGAGAAGACATTGGTTCTGATTCTGAGTCCTCTGGAGTAGAAATGGAATTAAGTAAGATACTACTGGATTTGAGGCCTATCAGACAGGTAAGCATGCCCTTATCGGGTATTATCACTATATCTAAATGCATAATGAAACGTTCATTCACAGGTAATCTTTTCTATGTATTGGTATGTATTATGTCTTATTTCTCCTTTGGCTTAATTTTCTGCAGGAAAACCTTATTCGCGACGATAACAAACTTATTTTATTGGCTTCCTTGAGCGATTCATTGGAATATGTTGCAGACTCAATCGAAAGGCAAGTAGTCCTATCTTGTTAAGTTTGTGATCTTCATCAGCTTTTGGTGCCCGTGGACAGATTTCATTACTTCCGTGCAGCATTTAAATAGTTTGGTAGGTAGGGATGGAAACTATGTGCTACGCTATATGAGAATACATTAGTTGTCTTTGTTGCTTTACCCATGCTTGCATCACTCGTTTTGTATTCATGATGTCACGTGATGTGGGATTTGATTAAGGTGATTCCTTTAGCAATCCTTTCAACGCATTACATCATCAATCAATGATTTGACAGATAAACATGACTAGGATTCCCGTGTGAATTCTTGCATCTGCATTCATGTGTGACATTTTTGGAGCCATTGATTTTAACAAAATCAGACCTTTCAAGCTTTGTTTTGAATCAGTTCTGGACAAAAGACATTTCTTAACTCCCATTTGTCTAGGCTGTCAATTACCAATTACGGTTGCTGGTGGCTGCAATAGCTGATTCTTCTAAGATAAACAAACTCAGAGTCAGAGGTTGAAACTGCAACTTTCCATAATTAAATGTATCTGCACTAGTAGTTTCCCTTGTCAGATGTTTTAAGACAGCTATTTTCCAACTTAATAATATGCACACCTCCTGATTTGAAAGATGACCTTCTTTTGGCTCGTCGGTGGTACCACAACTCTGTAAATGATAGACATCCTCTCAAGTTTATAAAGTGAATATGAAATCAGGTATGCTCGAACGGGCGAATCTGTTAAGAGAAGAAATTGGGATGGATGGAGTCAGTTGACTTCTGTGATTAACTTGAAAACATCTCAATCTTATTTCCATCTTGTGGAGGCTTACGTTCAACTTATGTACATTAGGTTAGGGAGATCATCTTCCAAAGCTTATGATCAAGTAGAAGAAAATACAACACATCATTCTACAAAAAAAGGTGCACCTAAAGATCTTGCATCATTTGCTGAAGAATATAGAAAACTGGCAATTGATTGCCTTAAGGTTCTACGTATGGAGATGCAGTTGGAGACTATTTTTCATATGCAGGTATGTGACATCTGTATATTCTCCCACCAAAAAGTTAAAGGGGATGCCTATTTTTTTCCTACTTTTTGTCACCAAAGGGATAACTCCTGCCAAAAATGTGAATTTGTATAGGAAATGACAAACAGGCAGTATTTGGATGACCAAGATGCAGAGGAGCCTGATGATTTTATTATATCATTAACTTCCCAGGTGATTACTCAAACTCTTTGCTAATTAGCTGGAATTTGGGTTCCCATCATATAGCAACGTCTTCTAAACTTGTATGCAAAAATAACAATTTCTGCAGTTGTTCGTTGATGTCTTTTATTTCAAGGCAAATACGTTCTGTTTGGTTAACATAGTGTTCCTTTCTCCGGTTCTTTTCATTTCCTTCCGGAGATGAAAACCATGTAGTGTCATCCCTCATGACATCCATATTGAAATAAGTAAAATAATCTCAAGTTTATATCTGCAAAATCATGCAGAAAAACTTGAGGTTATTGAATTAACCGCCTGAATTACTTTTCTGGACATCGACAAGATTAAGAAATCATAGTGTTAATCTTACTCCAAGAAGTTTTTAGCTTATCAAACGCCAGCTAGATTTAGTGTTGTCAAGCATCTGTTTGCCCTTCCTCTTATGACAGCTAAGTGTCATACAGAATCATGTTATTTCTGTTTCTACAGAATTTGTTTGATATGGAGGTTATTTCTTTGTATCTCAGTATTCCTTTTAAATTTTACCAAGCAATGTAGATAACCTCTGTGGAATTCTAAGTGGTGAAACATGAGAATGTTCAATCACCTGTTAAAATCAGAGAAATCTGGTTCCAAATTAATTGAACCCAATATGTATATACTTTAGCCTGCTGAGAATATAAACTTCCTACATCTTCCATAGTTTGCTTTACTCTTTGCTTAGGCACTGAAGGGAAAGAAAAACATATCAGAACAAAATTAAGTATAATTGGTGGCTGTTGTGTCCATCACTGTGCCTCACATACAAGAAATACTTCTATGAGAGACAACTTGTCAATGATACATCAGTTTTGATATTTCGATGTTAGATATGTTTTTGTTCACAAGTTTTTGACGTGGCAGTAGGTTTTGAGAATTTGATGGTTGTGATATTGGGGTGTTGGGAAGATGGCTTTTGATGTTATTGACTGTGTCAACAACGGTGGGAGATGGAGGTCTTTGTGAGAGCTTTGGTGGAAATTCCTCGCATTGTTCACTCTTGTGTTGGTGACAAGGGTAGGATGTGCTGAAGGTTTAGTGGGTCGATGAGCTATGTTAACAGTTTTAACCATCTTGGTCTCACTGTCTTAGATAAAATGTTAATGGAAGTAAACTGGTTTCCGGTGTTAGTCATATTTTTGTCAACTTGGTTTTCTAAGTTTAGTCTAAATTTACTAGGTTTGGGCTACTGAATTACTTTTATTTTTAAGGATTCAAATATCGAGATAATGTTGGGTTCTTTGCAAAAAGGTGTGAAAGTATTCTATATGGATCAAGAACCATTAACTACTTATTATGAACTGGAAGGAGTAATTCAGTGAGTAGGAAAATACTTCTAAGAGGATTCATGCATGCATGCTGTATGAGAAAGGATGTGGTGTAATATCTGAAACTGGTTTTCTGGGGAAAGTTCATGCTTAACCTCTTGGTGACTCGCATGTATTGCTAGTGGTTTTATTTGTATTCTTTCTGCTAATTTTATCTTTAATGCTTAGACAAAAACTGGGATTTGACAAGGTAACCATTTGTGATGCGGCCTAGTCCTTTAAAATACTAAAATCACATGTTAAAGTTTTCTTTTATGTGACAGATAACACGTCGAGATGAGGAAATGACACCATATGTTGCAGATGTGAAACGAAATTACATATTTGGGGGAATATGCGGTATCGCCGCTAACTTGTCTCTAAAGGTTTGCTTTCATCTGCGCTTGATTTCAAATTTGTGCTGGACTATGAGAAATTGTGTGGAGAGCAAACATGCCCGTTTTAATTATCACTGACGAGAGATATCATTATTCTCTCTTAGGCTTTAGCTGAGATGAACTCTATCAACCTCTTCGGTGTCCAGCAAATTTGTCGTAATTCAATTGCATTGGAACAGGTGATCTTTGTACTCCCTGTCTCTCTTTCCCCCCTCCCCAGCCTCTGGGACTGTTAAAAATTCTATAGATGATTCTGCACATGCAATTCCCAAAATTTCAGACTGTCAGAAGAAAACAATGCTAAAACATGGATCTGATCCAACAAATTGAGATGAGTGTTAGCTTTCAATTTGTGTATTTATTCAAGCCACTCGAATAGGTACCACTGTTTTTCCAAAAATGCGCATGCATATGTACTGAATGGGCATTGGCGCCTTCCTAGAACTCCTATGTCACTATGTCATAGTAATCTAGGTAATTGCCAAGAAAATTTGAAAAAAGAATCAAATCATAAATTTATTTGATAACCTACACCCATGGATGTATTTGTAATATTTATGTGAAAGTGATGAATTTGTTATATTTATATATTTGAAGGATGTCTTTTTAAGTCTTTTTCTCCATATCTTGACGCAATGTGAATGTTATAATAGAAAAATCTTATACTTATTACTACATGATTGAAGTGTGAAGCAAAAAAAGTCTAATAAAGATGTTTTTCAGTAATATCATTGTAACTTTAGCCTTGTGCAATAGCAATGCTAGACGAATGTGAACTAAAGTTGGATCATGAGGTAATGTTTGCTAAACCTTGAAATTGTAAAGTTATAATCCTTTCAAACTCTTGTGACAACAACTATTATTGAAAAGACTATAAATGTTATTCAGTTCCACCCAAAAGGAAACAAATTATTCCTATAATATTTCCTTATACAACGCTAAATCCACATACAAATTCACCATGTGCCAGGAACTTTAGGGCGAATTGGCAGAATGGACATATTTCAAATTTTATTTTTTTGATTAGGTTCAATTGAGTTGTATGTTCTTATTACATTGTATTTAATTAATTATAATGTAATTTTTGTATGCTAAAGGGTGTTTATGTAAAGTTTATGATGTTTAAAATGGTATTTCTAATACTTTATTTACAGGTGGTGTGCTGTGATACTGAAAATGATGACAAACGTAGATGTATATTTTAATATTTGTAACAGTAACCAATAATTTTTATAGATAACAGTAACATATATTAACAATCGGTGAATTGGTTCCTACTGTGCCCATTATATATTCAATACATTACCTTGAAAGCAATCTTACAAAATGATACTTTGATGAAAATACTAACATCCTTAGGCTTAATGCCAAAAACTTATAAAACAGATGTTAGACAACCTTTTGAGATTTGGGCTTTATGATTTACTGTCATCTTGGAAATTATCGAAGTTGCTTATTTTTCATATTAACTTTGTGGATATTTTTCTATATTTCTATTCTTTAACACTAGAAATATGCTTGACCAAAGAAGTTTTTGATGGATGCAATAATAATTATAACCTCATTTTATATGTTTAAGATATTCAAAACCAAAAATGACTATTAATTTTTTCATCTTTCTACTGATGAAAATACATGGCAAGTATTTTATTTATTTACCCCCTTTTAATTGTATGATCCTATGGCAAAAAGAATTTTAGGTGATGAGGGGTAAGAAGAAAGTTCACTTAAACTTTTTGCTGATGTCAGCTTTTCCAATTCAAAACCTTAACAGCAGAGGTGTGATTGTAAACGAAGTATTTTGAGAAGCGACGCAAGTACAGGTTTTAAAGTTTTTGGTCGAAACCGTAATTTCATATTTCTAGAGGGGATCTAGGTGTAATTTACCCCTTTTAAGAATAATATGAAAGAAAATTGTGAGAACTTGATTGACATAGGAGTACTAACTCCTATTCTTATACGGTTATATGGTACGCCCTATAAAAGCCTGGTGCATTTGCTTGCTCTTGTTGTTAGTTTAAATTTGAGTTGTTGGTCTGATTTGAACAAATGAGTCACGCCATCTTCTGTTTGTTGATTGCATCGCTTGTGGTTGGCATGAATTGGTCTAATCTATGCTTTGTTCTGAGCTTCCTTAGGCTTTGGCTGCTATCTCTTCAATCGACAGTGAAGTTGTACAGATGAGATTAGATCGTGTGCGGACGTATTATGAATTATTAAACATGCCCTTTGAGGTAAATCATCAGGAAAGCTGCTGGCTGCTGATATTTTTGCTGTTCCTTTTCTGTGTCCCCTATTGCTCCATCTCTCACCTCTTCAAGATGGTACATTATTCTTGTTTTTCTCTTGTCACATTCTTCCATTGATCACAATTAAACTATGTTTTTCCAGGCATTGCTCGCATTTATCTCAGAGCATGGGCACCTTTTCACAGCTGAAGAGTGAGTACTCCTGAGAACTTGTAATTCTTAAGGAATATTCATCTGTCATCTCTAACCCAACATTTCTACTGGCAGGTATACAAACCTTTTGGAGATCCAGGTCCCAGGGAGGGAAATCCCTGCTGATGCTCAGAATCGTGTGGCAGAGATTTTGTCCGGTTAAAGATCAGAAGCACTTTAATGTCACCTTGAGCAGAGAGTAGTGGCTTAGTTTGTGGCTGCCGATGAAATTTTAGTAGATATGGAGGCTCTTAATGTTGTATGTCTGGTGGTGTGCTCTAAACTCTGCATGAAAATGAAGTGAGACGCAAATTGCAAATCCACATCCCTCGAAGTTTCAGTATATACTGCCAAACTCTGGGTACCGTTTTGTGAGTAATTCTTTAGAGCGATGAACATTGAACCCACTAAGCTCTTTCTTTCTCCATCTTCCTGTACATTCAGTTTTGTATCGTTGTTGAATTCGGATTTTGTTCATTAAATGTGGGGTAATGGGTGTTTATTTGTAGTTAACTGCCTTGAGAACATGAAATAGCATATTCTTTTTACAACTCTTAGAACAGAAGGGCTGCTGTTAAATATGATGATGAGGTATATAATCTGCTCTGCTTTGGGAGAAATTTCATTCCTGAATCTTATTGCTTGCCTGATATAATCGTGTGGTGTTTGAGTTTCTCTCCGGAGTTGAAGTCGACTGATTTTTGTTTTTGAAGTTTCAATTTGTATTTGAATTTGGTTTTATGCGAGCAGAGTTGAAGAGAGTAAATCTAGAGAAAAACAAGTTGAACTCGAGTGGTTGTGTACTTTCAGGCAACATAGATTTTAGGGTAAATTACAATATGCTCTCCTGAAATATGTTATAATTATAAATATTCTTATTCAAAAAATTATTTATAATTTTTTCTAGAATTAATATTGTCTAATAAATAGTTTTTATGACAATCCATTATAGAGGCATTTGTTAGAAGCTTGTTGATTTTTGAGGTATTTGTAATTTTTGAAACAATGAGAGGTACTTATAATTATGACAAATTTTAAAGGAGTCGATTGTAACTTTCCCTAAATTTTATGACAAAAATGTTCAGATTAGATCTTGCATCTGTAAACATGTTCCTGAGAGTAGTATTTGTCTAAAAACTATTCATCTTTATTGATTACAAATCTAATTTTGTTGAACCAAAAAACACTGTTTTAGTATAAAACCTTTGATCAAGCCCATTTTACCTTCAGATGAATTTTTTGGAAAAGAGTGGTGAAAATGGAATATTCTTAATTGGTGGGGAGGAATTTATAAGTTGAAGGTGAAAATATTACATGCACATGGCTTAGGACGCAAAAGAAAATCACTCTTACATTTCTGGTCCACTTACTTTTTATATATTTAATTTTAGTCCCTTCAATTCATTTTGCATACAAACTTGTGCTTCAACTTTTGAAGTTTTGACAATTCAACTTGTGCCCATTTTGCATACATACAAATTTTAGTCCCTTCAACATATGAAATAATAATATCCGATAAGAATTCATCATGAATTAATATGTACGATTAATATAGACAAATAACTATTATTATTATGATTGAAAATTCAGAATTCAATTTTACAAATAATTATGGAGAAATTAGTTTCACAATTATTCATCCTATGATTTGTTTTGAGAAATACAGTATGACCTGACCGCCCAACCTATTTGTGGACCTCGTTTGAACTCATTAATTCAAATTCATTTCGGGAGTGTGTGTGAGCGCTTTAGAAAAGCACTTTTCAGCTTCTGGCTCTAAAAGAAATACTTTTGAAATGTTTGGAACGTCAAATTCTGCTTT
This sequence comes from Sesamum indicum, assembly GCF_026168435.1. Taxonomy (NCBI): domain Eukaryota; kingdom Viridiplantae; phylum Streptophyta; class Magnoliopsida; order Lamiales; family Pedaliaceae; genus Sesamum; species Sesamum indicum. The sequence goes on along the minus strand of NC_142660.1, from coordinate 17,910,855 downwards.
TGAAACGGTTAAGAAAAAATGCTTTTAGGCCAAAAATTAGAAGCACTTTGAGGGGTGCTTCTACTACTTTGGCATTTTTGTAAATAAATTCAACTTTATTTTTACTATTATACGTACCCTTATTATAATACTCTTAATTCGACTTTATCGTTTTTAATTTATTTTTAAAATTATATATCTAAAGGTGATATTGGAGTTTTTAAATAATTTGAATAATTTAATAACAATTATGTTTACACTTTTACATATTTAATATATTATATTTGTTATATTTTATTTGCTATATTATCTAATTTTTTATTTGATTAAATTAATAAAATAATTATTTTTTCAGTCATGCAAGTTTAATTATTATGTATGAATCAACAATTATATTACTTAGTGGGATCATTATTAAATGAAACATATACTTTTTAATATTTTTTAAAAAATAAATATAAAATATACTAATCAAAATAAAATTTATTATTTTTTCTAGGCAAATAATTATTATTTACAAAGAACAAGTGAAACAATAGTATCTTTTTTAACACATAGAGACAAAATAGTCTTTAATTAATTAAGTTTATTTTAAAAGTGATTTTTCTCCAAACGCAATCTAACTTAACTTTTATCTGCATTTCACTTTTGATTCTACTACAACTTTTAATTTTTTTTTTTATAAAAATCACTTGTCTAAAAATAAAAGTCTTTACTAACACTCCCAAATGCACCTAACCCGTTTTAAACCCGACCCAACCTACCTAATTAAGATGGACTTGGAATGACCAAACTACCAAAATCCTCAAAAAGTCCAACGGTTGTAAATAAATTACATTGAGTTAAACATATTATTATTCGAGTTGGTTTGAATTACAATTAAAAAAAAAAACAGATGAATTACAATGAAGCTTTAAAAATTACATTTTAACTTAATTTTATTTAATAATGAAATAAAGTTGTAATGAGTTTAGTTGAATCCTAAGACCAACTTATGCTGCGGTGTGTTTTTTCTGTTGCTAATTGTTTTTTTCTTCATAATTGAATATGACATCTGATTTTTAGACTGCTAAATTTTATGTTATACAAAGAAGAGAGTTTTAGAGATGAATGTCAAAAGACATAGTTACCCCTTGGAAAGTTTTTATCTTTCAACAACTTACACTGAGAATCAAATCATGAAATTTGTCCACGCACATTTTATGAAATTCTAATATTAGAGAAAGAGCTCAAGTCAGAACAAATTGCATTTTGCACCCCAAAACCATTCAATTTGGCAGTTTCCCACCACAAAAAATTTAGAAAATTCACTTCACGTACTCAAAACTAAATTTAGTTGGCATTTTGCACGATAAGGGCAAATCCGTCTTTATAAATAATTTGTTTGACATGTTATAACTCTCTACTATTTGATCATTTCTTTCTAGTGATCAATAATATTTGAGTTTCTGTACATTTACAAAAACATGTAATGTAAACGGACAAACGATGGTTGTAAATGTGAGGCTTGTATAATCTAGCACTTCCAAAAGAGTAGCTCAAAGGGGCTGTGTAACCTTATACATCGTCATTCTGCAAGCAGTTCCGCCCGGAATAATGGACTCGACCTGAGTGTCTTCTTGGCCAAGTTGCGGATATCTTCTCTTGCAGACTCGTCTGAGATTCCGATCAGTTCCTTCAGACCACCACCGGTTATGAAATCCTTGGCATTGTCCTCTGTAAACCAAGAATGTTGCTCAAACATTGAGTTCAAAACTTCCATAAATCAAGCATGTAGTTAGGTAGGCATCTATCTTCTAGGGGCAACATGAACTTTTCATGCAACATAATGCAAAACGAGACAGATATGAGAGTTCAGAACTCTCCACAAGTATAAGAACAGTTTGACATGCATCAACCTGTCGATTTGCGGATTGATGTGCAAAGGACAACAAGAACGCAATCATTTCCTGTCCCGCTGTAAATCTTTACATCTTGTTGAGACATTATGTTCCATCATTTTAGTTGTGGTAGATACCAGGTTTATTTAACTCTCCTAGAGTGTTTGATTCTTGGATGCATGCCCATGTTGCACACCAAATTATACATGGTGTTCCTTTGTGTATGTGAGCAGAAATGATGGAAGAGTGTCTAACTAGCTTTGTTATCCTTAAATTCATGCATATATGCACACACACAGACAGAAGCCTGCAGAAGTAAGTACATGACGTAGGATACGTTGTTAAAGAAACCGGTTAGTTGGTCTGTCCAACAAAGGGTTGCTCCTATGGATGTCTGATCTAGACGAACACAACATTTACAACATTCACTCATCGATGTAAAAAAACAAGGTGTCAGTCTTGAGCATGCTTGCATGTACACATAAACAGCTATATAACAAAATCATCACCCTGAGGCCTGGGCCCATAGATTTTCACTAACATCAGCAATAATTCAGAGAGAGAGAGAATCTTTACCATTTTGAGCTAAATGGCAAATAGCAAGTTCCATATGGCGTCTGATTGCAGTAGAACTAGTGTTCAAGTTTGCTAGCAACCATGGCAGAGCTTCATCATCCATTAGAAGGGAACGACCTTTAAAACGGCCTGGTGTACCGAATTGTTTAGAAACATGCTCAAGAAACTTATGAGATTAATAACCAAGTGCATATGTGATTTATGATACCTTGCATGATTCTTCTCGACTCACACTTGGCAAAGTTAGCTAATCCCCTGGCAACCTGAGCAATAACATCTGCGTTCCCTGATCTAGTCATTCCCAAGAGCGCTTTAATGGCTCCATCTTCTTTCAGAACCACATGTAACTTCTCTGAAATACAAAGGCAAGTATCAGGGTAAATGACTTGAAACAAAATACCCCGTTGCAGAAAACAGCAACAAGCCAAAATTATGATTCAAGAGGTGATGCCACTTCTAAATTCCGTGTAATTTGTATGCTATATCAATCGGAAGCCTTAGAGCAAAAAATAAATGCAGAAATAAGTCAAAGTCTGACATCCAAATAGATAAGGGGAACAACATGCAGAGAATCAACGGTGGGAAAAGAAAGAACATAGTAAGAAATCAACTTCTTTCTAATGTGATCGACCAGAAAAACCGTCTAGTGCTTACCATTTCCACACAGATTTGCAATTGCTCCAGCAACCATCCGAAGAGTTTGCGGATCATCTGTTTTTGACGCCACATCTGCTAGAAGTTTAGCTCCACCTTTATTCGTTATTAGACCTTGATTCATTTCTGAAGACAAACAAGTGTGTTTTCAGGTGTAATAAATCACAACACAAATTTTATTTTCAACCCCAATAGATAGAAGTAAACTGAAAAGAAAATAGATGCAAGTTTGATTAACGAATACCATTCATTGCCAAATTAGCTATGGCACCAGAAGCAACCCGGAGTATTGTTATGTTCTGGGATGATTCCACCAACATGAGCAGTGCATCTAGACCCCCTTCTTGCACAATCCGTTCCTGATTGATATCTGAAATAAGAAACACTAATCAGAAATAATTTTCAACTCTAAGTTCCCATCAGGAACTTGAATAATTCAAAGACAGCAGTCGCATCACCAATTTCATCTACCATTGGAAATTCTACAAAAATTCTGAAGTATAAATATCACATAAATGAAGCAGAAAAGCAAGATTTTCATTGGGAGAAGCTATGGAGCAGCATGAGATGAAGCAGAATCATGAGCTAGCTAGAAGATAAATTTCGTGAAGGTCCCAGACTCCCAGTATTCAGTGTGATGGGACACACTGTTAATAATTCCAGATTTTGAGTATAGCCATATTGGTAAGCACATATACCTTCTTCTAGAGAGCTTAACACCTTAAACAAACCTTTCAAAGGAAAAAAAGAACCAATCTTTCAAAAAAGAAAATTGGGATTCACTAGTGACATGCAACGAGAAGATAAGACCAGAAAAATACAAAAGCACTCAACTCAAATGTCAACCGCCAATGTAAACATACCTTCTGCAGCAAGGTTAGCCACGACTTTCACAGCATGAATTTGGACATCCAAATCCTCAGATTGTAACAATGACAATATCTTTTGGAGACCAACTGCATGATAAAACAAAAAATTTACTGAATACAGAGAGAGAAAGGAATTGACAATATTATATTCATAAAAAACAAAGTGCTTGTGCAACCAAGTCCAGGTGATGTCCCTATGTACATTTAAATGTCTGGCATATCTATCAACAGTACCATTGGACTTGGCAAAAATTTTGGTACAAAAACCACAAGTCAAGAATCTTGCCTTCCTCACATATTTTGGTGATTGTATTCCTCTGGCTTAGAATAGTTTCTCTTGACCTGGTTGACTTATGCGAACTTTGCAGGTTGCATAAACCTGAAGTTGTTTTGGTTGTATTTTCATGCATATACGATATCTTTTCCTGTAAAAGGTTAAGGTAAAAGCTCTTATATCAAGAATAGTGAATAAATTGTATTGAAAGAAAATCTCTTTCACAGTTTCACCTCAAATCCATCTTCACTTTCTGGAACAACCTTCATTACGTTAACAAGCTCTGTTTCAGCTTTCCTTCTTCGCCTTTCCTCTGCTTGAAGTGTTTGTCTTACAGCATGAAGTTCATTTTTAAGTGTTTCCTTATAATTTGTTGGAGCAAGCATTAGTAAAATACATTACACCAGAAAAGTTAATTCCTAGTTATTTTGCATGTCTGGGTGTAAGAAAAACAGTGAGCATTTGATACATTCCACCTTCACTTAATAAGAGCAGGTATGGAATGCACAGAAGGAAAAACTTATTATGTATAAAGAACACTCTGGATAATTTCATCACAATGTGCCAAAGATACCTTTTCTGATTCTAGATTCTTGTATTCGATGCTTAATAGTCGAAAATCATTGGCAGTTGTCTCATGCAGCTGATGCATTCCTTGCAGTCTCATTCGAAGATCATCAATCTCTTTCTCTGCATTAACCTAGAATATGTAAAGAAAGTGATTACTGAAGGAAAGATCGTAAATTGTAACTGCATCTGCATGGAAGTAAATGAATTTTTCCTGATATTACGCAAATATGAAAAATGAACTCTGTATTGTTATTGGATAATTTGAATATATATTGGGTAGACAGACAGAACGATATGATTTAAGATTAGTTATAAATGAATACAATAGAACATGGTGCCATGAACATATGATTATCAAAACATTCTAGACCAGAACCCAACACCCTGTAAGAGAGTCCAAATGGCATGTTGGTGACAAATTATTGTTATCTCTGGTGCAATCATTTTATTTGGCTGACAGAGTGACATTAGTTGATATAAAGCTTAGGCCAATAAATAGAGTACTCTTTTTGGCATCTTTTTAAATTAATATTTAACTGTAGAAAATTTCAAATCGGGCTAGAAAACACCTAACCAGCCCTATTTCGTGTTCCAGTTTGTTGAGTTAGGTGGACTCTGCACCTATGCAGTCCAAGCTTGGCATAACCAGCTTTGCTTGTCTGATAAATAAGCAGAATAGAAAAGGGATTGTCATCTTTATTCCTCTTTGGACTGGCGTGATCTCATTTTCTTCTAACGTAACTGAAAGGATCAAGCAACCAATGGCACCGTATTGAGAGGTTGTCTCTTGTTCACAGTAAGCTATCATGCACCTTTTTCCTTACATCTAATGTTATGAATCAGCCTTCAATTTTTTGTTTTCTTTATAAACATTGTGCTCTTCTTACTCAAACCTCTCATTCTGTAAAATTACCTGCTGTATGATCGTTAAACTAACAATTTTAACTTTGTCAGACAAATTTTGATCTTCCTTGCCTTCTTAATTTCTATGGGGTTGAAGAGCACTTAAAATCAGATCAAACCAAAAATAAAGAATATGAAAATTATAGCAAGATATGCCAAAGATATCGATATTATTAGTTGCTTCACAAAGATATGCAAGTACAGTTCACCTGGACTGAATTTCGATACTCTCCTAGAAGCCGTTTTGTAGAATTTAATTCTTCTTCAATTTCACGAGCACGGGCGTGCTCATCTTTAAGTTGCTGATTTAATGCCTCTACTCTATCTTCATACATCTTAGTGGTGGTCGCAAGTGCTTCATGATATCTAGAATTTTCCACCTGATTTTGCTGTTACAATGAAGACAACATCAGACTCTTTTCTCTCTGCTGATACTAGCATAAGTTAAATATTTCTTGGTATAACTGTTGATAAATGGGCCAAATGTACACAACTGCACATGACGGTGGATTTAATCAGCTTCAATGGAAAAGCATACACAAAGTGAAATTTCTATGGTGTTCAGTCACAAGGAACACACTGGAAATCAAGAAACTGAAAGGTGGGAACCAAATTATTCAAATACTTTCAGAACTAATTATATAACAACCCACCTGCAACAACACTTGAGTATCACTAATTTGCTTCTTCATCATCTTCATTTCTTCTTCAGCACTTAAGCATCGCACATTTGCATCTTCTATTTGCTTCATTAAATCAGCTATTTTCTCTTCATACATTTGGGTTGTATCAGCAAGTACTTTCTGATAGGTTGATTTATCTAGCTGCTGTTGCTACTAACAAAGAAACCAATACCATTACTTCTTAGGAAGATGCAAAAACAAGTGGAAAGAGAGAACTGAAGTTGAAAAAACAGGAAGGAAAAAGACAATGGCAAGCTATGCTAGAAAGTATTGTCAGATACTTGTTCTTTCGGTTTGTTTACGTAAACTAGGTAAAGCATTTATGTTTGTCATATATAGCAGGTCTGCTTATCAAGCATCTTGATGGTGTAACTAGGTCTAGGTCAAAAGTCCAAAAGATTTCGGAGACATGCACATAAATTTTGTTCCTTGAGAAATTAAATCTATTCATATTCTATATTCTTAGACTAAAAGTAGTTGGAGTCAGAGATAATGGAAGGATGCACTCAACATGAGAACATACGAAACATAATAGACAGATACAGCTGGCCTCAGATCTGTAGAAGTGTATTTCTTGACTTGACAACTATGGGATGCTTTTGGATAAAAATCACCTCTGGGAGGTTCTCGCTAGTTCTTGCTTGATATTCATTTAATGCCAACACATTTCTTTGACTCTTGCTAAACAAATTCAAAATTCTTTGTTGCAACATTTTCTATTTATTTCTTGCAAATCATCCTACGAAAACACTTTCCTGAAAAAAAAAAAAAATCATTTCTCGTGTAAAAAGAACTTAATATTACTTATCTCCCTCATTTAAGTTCAGGACTAGCAATAAATTGTTGCTATGAGTTAAACAAGAAATGCCAGAACATAAGTTGTGATACTAATGGTGCAGATTTTCCGTCTGAAAATGTTTGAGGCTTCCTGTAAGCACATTCATTCTCACTTTCAGAAAGATCCAGAGAACCATACTCTCAAGAAAGAAACAATCTTCTGTTGGTTCCTTTGTAATAATGGGTTGGCATCCGGGGAGCACGAAATGGTATTACGTATAAGTAGCTTGCACTTGGGTGCTAGTGCTATGAAGAGGCATGGAACTAATGTGGAATAGCTATCCTCAATTTCAGGCCTCACTGTCTGGATCAACAATTATCTTGACTTGGAATGAAATATACGGCAAGTTATATCTAAAAGCAGTTAGGAGATGAGCTAAAGATTCCCTACATAAAGTTGACAATAAGAAGAAAACATACTGTTATACATTTTTAGGAGTAGAAATAAACTGAGGAAAGATGACAAGAAAAAAAAAACACTATGTAATTTGCTATTAGAAGTAATTCTTGCTAATGTTTGATCTTGTATAAAGGTAGCAGAGAGTCTCATTATTTATGTAGGGTCAAAATGTCGAACAAGTATAAGGTCTCACATCTAACATGTAAGAGCAGCATAATGAAGTGATAGAAAAACAAAATCAAATATGGCATCACAAAACCTTCAGAAAAGCTATTCCTGGTGTAATTAAGTGAAAGATATCGGATAGATCTTGAAATTGATGATATGTTCTGTGTACCTTGCTGTGCTTTAAGTTAATCTCAAGGCGTTCAATCTCATCATGCATGATGATGTTTTTGTCTTTCTGGCATTTCAGGTCTGTAATAACATTATTCAACTCCACCGCCAGACGAGTATTTTCCTCCTCCAGTAACTGTAATCAATGAAAGTAATAAGATGGAACAAGCAAAACGTAATGTCTGGTTGCAGGGAAAACCACCAAATTTGCAGAAGTGATAAAGTAAACAACCATAGTAGCAATTCTGTACCTTACTATTACTCACACTCGTTACTAAGAGTGTAATCTCATCAAGCAACAATTTGTTTTGCTCTTTCTGACTATCCAACTCTTGTAGTAATTCTTTCACGTGCAATGTTAATTTACCATTCTCCTTCTCTAATAACTGCGATCCAGATACGTCATTCAGAATTCACAACATACGGAAACAAGAACAGTCTTCATAATCCTTTATATATCAACTCATTATACGGAAACAGTGTATTACAAGCTCGGGCAATAGTGGGCAATATTTTAAAGCAAACAACATGACAGAAGCAAATACCTCAGATCTAGCAACAAAACGTTTTTCTGCTTCAGCAGTAGAATTTTCAAATTCTTCTAGCAACTTCTTCATTTCATTTTTTTCATTTTCCCTTAACTTTTGTTGTCGATCAATTTCCACAGTGAGATGATCAACTTGTGTCTCGAGCTTCCTGCATAAGCTTTCATAATCAAATTCTTCTTTCACCTTCACCATGTTTACAACTTTCATGGCCTGCAGAAATTAATGACAAACTCAGTTTGACATCTGGGCACATGTGGTTGTGGATGCAGAGTGAAGTGGACATATTGATGCCTAAGAAAAAAAAAGGGTATAATCACTTTAAGGATTTACGGACGACAACTTTATCAGCAATTTGTAATACCATGGTAGAGCCAGGTTCAAGATGAAATGAGCCAAAGATAAGAAGATCCAGCAGTTCATACAGAGAAGACGATGGTAAATATAAGATAATTATGCTAATATCTGATGATCAGTATAGCACAAAAAGGGTAGCAAGTTGAAATTGAGGAATGAGGGTTGAGGAGACAGGAGGGAAGGGCTTGGTATTAGCTTTCTTACTGTCAAGCATTGCACAAATCCAAAATCTTATTCAAAGCCATGCTTCAATATATATTTTTCTCGTAATAAACTGAAATTTCTCAATTGCATTTATCTTGAAACACTGGACCAAAATAATATAATGCTCATCAGTATAGTGTTAGAATGAGTAGGAGCGAGATGATTTTGAGGCAAGCCCGAACAATCAAGTCTTGCATTAATATCTGCAGGTTAAGTTGATAGGCAGATATTGCATAAAAGGAACTTGATGAACCAACGAGACTAAATTTCTAGAAATTACACTCTCAATCACAGAAATTCAGACCTTTAAAGCACACAAAACTACAAAAAATAAAAAAAGAAAAAAAAAGGTAACAAATTATCAGAAATCCCTAAAGCATCTACAAATATGTCAATGCTTATGATTAGAATATAAACTCATAGGTGGATCTTTGTTTAACTCACCCTTTGTCCAAAAACTATAGTGCTTGCAGTTTCTGCATGATGACGAGAAGATGGCCCAATTGTAATTATGAGTGAAGTTCTTGCGGATCCTGTTGTATTAAACTTGTAAGTTCATGCATCACAACATATGTACCAGATACAATCTCACTCCAATATTTCCAAATCAAATCTTGCAAACAATCCCACTCCTTCTGTGGAGTATAAAAATCAAATAGAAGATATAAATGAGTTCCATATATCTCCAAACAAGGTTGTCATAGTAAGGATCTCAAGCCGGTAGGTATTATACTGGCAATACGGACCTGTACTGCGAGTCATGTTTCATTACATCACCATTTAAATACGTCTTTGATAAAGTTATAAGTTAGCCAAATATTACATATTCTGACTCGATACCTGGTGACTGAATTATTAAGCCATGCACTTATGCAAACATGTTAGCACACAAGCGATACATCCATGTAAAAAGGCATGAGAGAATAACAAGGAAAAGAGATTACCTCCAAATGAATCACGAAGCAATCTTGTCAACTTAGAATCCCTGGTTGGTATATGAGCACTGTTTTCAGCCAATGCATTTATGCACTTTCCTAAAGAAGTAAGAGAGAGATTGATAAATTTGGCCTCCTCAAGCAAGTGGCCTTCGCTCCCTGCAACAAGGAAAGACCACATAAACAAACAACTTACATAGAAACTGATAAAGAAAATAAATAATCAATCTTAAGTTCATAAAAGATCCAACGGGATGAATGAAGAAATCAGGGGAAAAAACTATAGTAATTAAGTCTCATAAACATTTCTGCATGGCATGTTACATAGCCTACATTTATACTTTAGTGTTGCTTAACAATAAATTGCCATGAATAATTAAATTTAAGATGAGGAAACTGAAAAGTAAGTTCAGGTGAGTCTGAATAACACACCTGATTTGTCCAGCCTCTCAGATCCTGCAAGATCCACAAGCAGTAGCTTACTTTTCCGGATAGTCGCCACATGATGTCCATGTCTATCCGTGGGAATCTCTTTTTGTTGACCAACATCTATATCTTCTTTCTCTTGTGCAGATCTATGAATATGAACCTGTAGGAAGGATTATAATAAAAAGAATTGAAAGAGGACTGGAAGTTTGCACTCATATATGCATGATGAATGTACATCCATTTAGCAATCATAATACAGAAATGCTAATGATATCAGAGTTAAGGTTTTGTTATATTATGTTGCAACTTGTACCATGAGAATTGCATGACTGCGTGATGATTCTGTATTCATCTTTGTATTAGCTGCATGACGATTAGCTTCTCCAACTTGCAATAGTTGCAAGAAGTGACCAAGATTTCGTATTTTAACTATTTCAGCACCAGGAACTGATACTTCTCCAGTCTTGGCGTCCTCCACAATTGGAATATTTATCTTTTCCGGTGCAAGCAAATCTTGAATAGATTCCATGTATAACTGTTAAAATACCCAAAAAATGTAAGAGGAAGGTAAAAACAAACAGCTCTAACATTATGCACGTGTTCAAGTCAGTGGGACGAGAAGTTGGTGCTCATCATACTTCTGTAATAAGCAATACTGACTTAGAAGAGGCCGCAAGTACTAGAAATCAGCTAATATGATAAAACAACACAAACAGAGACCTTTCTGACAACGTGCAATATGTAAGCCAACAAGATATAGCATCTCATTATAAGTTCCCTAATTTCTAAGCTGCTGTCAGGCAGTCCCATGATGCTCTAGTTCAATACAATTAAAATGTATCCAAATTCCCTTAAACTGTGTAGGAAGCTTGATTTCTAGAGGTAAATGCCTCCATCCAACTAATGTTCTGTGTCATTCCAGAAACAGCCATTTGCGGACACGGAGTTTGACCTAACTTATAGATACATTAAACTTCTATTATAATTTTCTGCCTCAGGAATATAATAGAATTTGACCAATAAATGGTAAAGAGAATGAAAGTGAAGCTATTAATTCAAGTTGGATTGACTGCTGTGTTCTCACAAGTAATAGCAGATAGGAACCATCTAAAAGAATAATCGAATGAGAAATAACCATATTATTGGCCTCAACTCCACTCCATTATATAAAGATGTAAAATGTCTGGTAACACTTTGTATATTACTTGACAATTTAACTACAGAATCACACCTGCACTACAATAACTACTAGCCTTCACTTCATTTTATGATGAAATATAGAAGCATAATACACATCCATATAGGATAAGAAGTGTTTTTCAGGAACAAATCTTTTCTGTCATTTTATTAGTAAATCGTCGTCTTTTTCTGCATATTCTTGCAAACAATTCCATGCAATAGTATCTTCTCTTTCAAAACATTCATTTTCAAAACTTAATCTAAGTCTGAGCATACCAGCTCAAACGATAGTAGACAATCTTCTAGCGCAATACCAGCATAAGAAGACAGTAGATGGTTTCTAATGTTTAGAGGCACAAATCACAGAAATATAAACACGCCACCTGCAAATAAGAGACTTCAACAGTATCAGATGTAGATGTGCCCGCTAATATGTCCTCCATAGCTCTAACCATTATCCCACGCTCAGATTCGTCCTCTTTACCCAGCCTGCCAAGGGTGTAAGTCTTCCCAGTGCCTGTTTGACCATAAGCCATAACTGTGCCATTACACCCGTCCAGCACACGCTGCAGAAGTATATTAAGTACATGACGAGATGATCTTACCAACAAACCTACTTTCCACACCTCTACCTTTCTTATCTAATTCAAAGACAAAGTCGAATTTGTTAAAACTAAGATAAGTTTGAACAAATATACACTTCCAAGAAGGGAAAAGAAGAATTGTTTTTCTTGACAAGTAATGTGTAAGAGGATTATGTATTAGAAACATCATCCTTATCAGTTCCAAAAATTTTCAATATTAATGTAAGTTTGGGATTCTATCTCTGAAATGAATTATCAACATCACTTCCAAAGTTTCAATACTGATGTGCTTTCTCATCTCATAGAGTGAAACCATAAAACTCTCCTCATATCTTGTGAAACTCCTGTGAATAACCCCTCCATGAGCACACAAATAGAAGAGTAATGAGCACATGAACATAAGAACAGAAAAGTGAATGTTTGAGCATAGAGTATGTTGTTTTCCAACTTACCTCAACTACAGGCTTTGCTACCACCTCATAAATACGTCTTTGAGAAGCACTTTCAGTAAATACTTCATCGAATCTGTAAGACTCAGAACTCCAATTGTTTTTCCTCAACTTTAACCTTTTCAGCTGCATAATGGGTTATTGATTAATATACTAATGAGACAAGTCAAATGACATCATAATCTTAACAAGCACACAAGGGAAAGACCCAAAGATGGGCGTAGGTCAACAAGACTCGTTCCAGTTTGTGGAAAATAAATATATTTCAGATTAAAAATATGAAAATGGACCAGTAAATTTCAAAAAACTGCAGATTGATACCTCAGGCTGAAGTTCAACACAGTCAGAATAGTCGGAATCAGCAAGATCCTCAGCATTTTTAGGTCGAAGTCTAACAGCAACTCTCACTCTTTCAGACTCTATCACATGGACGAAAGGGCACATAAAAAAACATCTATCAGCCATAATTATATCTTTCAGATTATGATCACAGGATGCTAATGCAATTAACGGCTGGCTCAATTTACACCTAGCAGTTCACATTACTATCATCATACAACAAAAGTACTCTGAACTTTGCCTTTTGCAGAGTATATTAATATTCCAGCAAAGGAAGGGTAAACCAACGCTAAACTACCGGGATTTTCTTTCTTGTTGGTGAGTTAGCAAAAAACTTGAGATACAAATACCGGTCATTCTAATCATTAAAGAGAACGTGATCTTTTCCAGTCAGTACATATATTTCGATTAAGAAATAGCTTTTATGTTAGGTTACAAGAAACATGTTGTACTCCAAAATCCAACAAAATAAACAAACCTAGATTCTGATTATTTGGCCTAACGATGGACAACATTAGTGCATGATACAACATGCAAGCAAAGAGCAGCCTTTTGGGGATACAAGGTTAGCATCATAGGTACTGAAACGAAAACCAATTTTGTGAATCCTACTTATCTTCTTGCAACTAAACATTTCTGATTTCTATATGAAGTAATCAGAAACTAACTTTTTTCTTGAATAATAAATTTCAATAAAACTTAAGGCAGCAAAAGTCAGTTCAGGAAAAGGAAATGCACCAAGCTTCAAGAAAACAAAAGATTCAAATAACACCCAATTGTCCGCTGAAGGATAAGATCACTTTATATTCTGCTAGTTGGTCTGCGTTTCTTTCTTCTCATGGAGCCAACTAGTGGCTTCAACACAAATTCTGAATTTGACAGCTTATACTTCTACTAACATAACATAACTCGGCTTCTCTTAGCAAACACATTGAGTTGTAGCACAGAAATTCCCACAATACTAATTCTGCAAGTAACTCTGACACCATCTCAAATCAGACTTAGCATCCAAAAGGTAGAAAATGCCAATGCTACACTTAACCAAAAGATTCATCGCTCATCTTGCAGTTAAGTTAGTAATAACCCAGGCCGAAAACATGGAAACTAGCCAAGAACCCCATCCAATTTCTATTCTTTTCCAGTATGGTCAACGACCAATAGAGTTTTCCTTTTGCCGGAAAACTGCAAAAGTTAAGAAAATCACGTGCACCATCCATTTCCTCCTCTTAGCACTCCACCTAAATTCAATCCCCATCAGTTCTTTCAGAAATCTTAACAATTACAGTACCACATAATCTAGAGTTTTTATGATAGACTTTAAAAATCCCTCCAACACTGAAAAGTGTTTTGTATGATAGACATAAACTAGTTCCTCAAACACCAACATCACATCTATAAATGCAGTACTACTATGTGACTGTTGAGTGTTCATATGATCATATCCACAAGCATAACCCTGCCAGTCACGCACACACACCCACTATATATGTCCATATATATATATAGAGTCAGAGAGAGAGAGAGAAACCTGGGTCATCTTCAAGAGGCAGAGAGCGAGTTCTTGAAATGGGAGTAACCGAGCGTCTCGAACTGGACATGGGCGCTTTGGGGCGGGCAGAATGCTGCTGCCCTTGTGCACCACCGCCATTATTTCTCAAAGAAACACTACCATTACCAGAAGAATGTGGCCTCTCAGACTTGTACGAAGCTCTTCCCACATTCCCCGAAGACGCCATCTTTCTTCACACACCAGCACGCCAAACCAGCCAGTTTCTTGAAAACAAGATTTCTCTCTCACGTTGACAGTTGTTGAGAGAGAGAGGAGCGTGTGCGAGAGGGTTGGAACATTGAGGCCGGCACGACTTGGAGAAAGATTCAATAGAAAAATGGGTTTGTTCATTCCCGCGTTGAGTCACTGCCTTTCTCCATTCCCATCTGATTCTGTGTAACACTTTTTTGTCTTGGACTTCTTGTCAGTTCAGATGGTTGTCACCCAACTCAAATTTTCCTTTCTATTTTGTTGAAAAATATCTCTTCTAAAAAAAAATCTCAATAAGAAAAAACACATTCTGTTAACAATTGACCCAACATGGCCGGTGGCTTGTTTTGGACTAAAATACCCTTTATATTTTTATACAAGAGATTAAGCCCTTTTTAGTTTGTTTTCTTGCCTTTTTTACTACTAAAATATGAAATAAATTATATTTAAATTTATTACTTTATTTTTCTTCAAAAACTTTTAAAAATAAAGATAAAAATATATTTTTTAATACATATTTATATTAAATATAAAATACCACAAAAATAAAAATTTTACATTATAAAAATAATATACTAAATCTTATTTTCTAAATATTTTCAATTGGCGTATTTAAAAGAAAAAAGAATATTTTAAATAATATGCCAAATTTTTAAAAAATATTTTATGTACTAATTATAAAAAATATTTTATATACTAATTAAAATAGCACACAGAACGCGTGTGCGCATGAGGGGGTATTTTGCTTCTTTTTTAATTAGAACACAATGGGGTAAATTGAGAAAATTCTTTTTACACGGATAAATTACTATTTTCGTATCACACAGAAAGGCGGGATGCATTTTGCCCATTTAATTTTTGTAAAATACGTAAATCACCTTAGATTATTTTTCTTTTCTAAAAGGACTTCATTGTAAAAACAAAAAAGTTGGTGTAATTTTAATTTCTATTTTTAGAATATATATATATATATATATTGTCTTTAAAAGTAAATCATTAATTATTATTTTAATCATGATTTAATAAATTAAATTTTATTTTTGGACGTAAGTATAGAAAACTAGAATAATAAAATTTGAAACTATTAAACATTCAAGTCATATGATGTATTGTATTATCATTGAAAATAATAAGGATAATTACATGCAGATTTACTGTAATTTCACATTAACTTAGTGTGATTTGAAAAATTACATATCATACCTTCAACATTTATTTCTGTCAAATAAATAAATTCATCCGTTAGTTAATATTCACACAGTTTGTTGATAGCATCAAGAAATTGAATGAATATTCATATTTACCCCCAACTGATTTATTTCTAATTTATTATAAGTCAAATAAATCTTTTTTTACCAAAAATTTGACCTGTAATAAATCTATAAATCAATTGAAATGTAGATCTTAAAATCTCACTAGTGCATATAAGAATTGTGCAAATTGGAGGGGTAAAAAAGAGGAATCTTCACTACTTTGTAAATTTTTTTGGTTAAGATATTATTCAATTCGATCATTATAACCCCATTATTTCACTAACATATTAGAAAGTTAAGGTCACCGTCTCTCACGTGTTCAGTGAAGGGTTCAAATTCACAATATTCAAGTGAATAATTGTACACTTACCGACCAAAACATCAAATTGATTGTGGGAGAGAAGTAACTTTGTCATCCTTAATCATGTGTATGAAAATGCGTTCTTTATTTTATTAAAAATAAAATAAAAAATTATACACGTAACGTATATATAATAATAATTTAGAAGATACAATCGAAATTGAAATTAAAATTAAAATTAAAATTAAAAATCCTGAGATAATAATTGAAATTGGAGGAAGCAAGTTGAAGATTTGGTTGTTGATTAGAGTTAGTTAGGGTGATTTTGAGACATGAAACCTTAATTATCAGTCAAAAGTTGACTAATTCTTAAAAACTTGGCAGCCGTCCGTCCTCGAATAAAACAAACTGCGACAACTCTGCATTGACAACGAAAGGTGAAAATAAAGAAACAACCATCAAAGAGTTGTGGGTTTAAATTTTATAAATGTAAACATATATTTATTTTAGAATAAATTAAAATTACAATGCCTTTTTTTATAATTAAGTATAACTATAAATATTTTATTATTATTCAAAAAAATTATTAATACTCGGACATCTAATTTTAGCTCAATTCGTTACTCTCTGTTAGGTTTTCATCTATTTGTTTGTGATTAACTGATTAAAATATCACTGTGACTAAGAACTCTAATTTTTTTCTTTTTTTTAAAAAAAAATTAATTTTTTCTATAGACTAAGTGCATACTTTTTCTTGTATAATTTTTTAATTTTTTTCAATTCATCCCATCTGATTTTTTTTATAATTTTTTCAAAAAGAAAAAACACAGTAAGAGCAAAGTTGATAATTTATTACCTTCATCTAAGGATTACATAATCT
This sequence comes from Sesamum indicum, assembly GCF_026168435.1. NCBI lineage: Eukaryota > Viridiplantae > Streptophyta > Magnoliopsida > Lamiales > Pedaliaceae > Sesamum > Sesamum indicum. The sequence goes on along the minus strand of NC_142660.1, from coordinate 17,893,680 downwards.
TCGTCAAATATTAGGAGAGTAATTATAATTTTTCAAATAATGAGGGAGTATTAGTAATTATGTCAAATATCGGAAAAGGTCATTGTAACCCGTTTATTTTATAATAGTTTATGATTTTTTCTCCGTTTGAATGTTTGTTGATTTGAATTCGAGAATTCGATCTGAAAATTATCTATGTATTGGATCAATCATAGAATTTGAATGTATTTAATGATATAAAATCTGCATCCTATTAAAAAAATATCGAAGATTTCACTATTTGATTTTGATGCAAATATCAGTTACATATAATATATTTAAAGAGTATTTTCAGGGATTTAAAATAACTTCTTTTGATCAGTTTATTGTTGAGAATAAGTTGAAAATACTGATATTATTTTACAACTTCCGCTTTTGATTGCCCGAATTAAGTTTATTTAAACCAAAAGTTATGAGCAGATCCCTATTGATTTCTGCAATTTATTGATAAAATTATAAATATTTAAGTTGTTTCTCCAACAAATAAAACTTCTGTCCTATTTTTTCACCTGTAACTTTTAATCCATCCTACCTATTGCTCGACTTACAACTTTCTTCAAAATTTCACTTTCGTTTTAAAAGTAGAAGCCGTTGCACACACCACTTAACCGAGAAATTTTTACTACAGAAGTTTACTGTAAAAAAAACAAGAAAACAAGTGTTTTATTAAGACATAGTAAATGAAACTTGTGCGAGAGTGCGATGCAGTCGAGACTTGACTGGTTGGAAACTAATAATGTCCTAATAATGCTGAGGTTCCATAGCTTAGTTTAAGGTTATGAGTTCGAGTTTCATCGGATGTATGAATATTTATTTCACTTTTACATGAATTTATCATAAATTTAATACTTCATAATTCTCGATTCTATCAATGTATTGATTGAACTGATATATTTTTTAATTACGTAATTTATTAAAATATTGATATAATTATATAATTCATCCGAAAAAAACTAATGATATCCTAATAATGGATGATAAAGAGGGAGTGGGGTTTGTGTTTGTCTTGTTATAGGACAACACCTATGCTATGTGATGTGTAGGTGGAAGACATGTGGGAATGAAGATGCCTTGACAGCCTGTAAACATGTCCTACCACCACTTCTATTCCTGTTTTAGATACACATCTATTATTGCTCTTTCAATGCTCTATTTCTCAAATAACTCATTATTATTTTTTAAGTAAATTAATTATAATTATATTTTATTTTTTGAATTTATATTTTGGTATTTAAATTTTTTTATGTCAATTTTACGATTTTTTGTATTTTGTCATTTGTAATTATTTTTTAATCAAGTATTTTGTCGAAAAAATATTATATGTAATGCATATGTGATATTTAAGAATTACTTGATTTGATATTTTTTACATATGTACATTATGTGATGTTTTTTTAGCAGGAAAAATCATATGATTTCGCAAAGTTGAGTGGTAAGTTGACACAAAAAAATGGTCTCGGTGGAAAAGTGCAGAAAATGGGCATAATTCGAATGGAAAAAATATGATTTTTCCTAATTATTAATATCTAGCAACTTCCAGCAACTGTAATAATCATATTAATCATCAATATCAGATAAGTATATCTAATCGGCGATTGTTCTTGAAGTAGAACGTCACAAATTATTAAAATAGAATAATATCTGATAAGTCGGTGGGGTTCGAACCATAATAAATAATCATTAATCTGCATTTAAATGAGACAATTATGTACAAGTCAAATGTGTCCTGAAACCCACCAAGTTTAATTGTACTAGAACTAACCCTCTGCTTACATTCCACATAGATTCAAATATATAATAATTATATTTTAAAATATATATTAAATAAGAGTAAAATATACAAATTAATACTTTATATTAAAAAAAAAGAAAAAAAACTAACTTAGTAAATGTATGATTTGAAAAGTTGAATAAATTAGTTATCTTATTAGTTGAAGGGTATTTTTGACTTTACAAAAAATTAGTACGGCCGTGTCATCAACCTCCATTTGCGAGTATGGAGCCCCTTTCTTTTTTTATATTAGTATGTATATATATTTATTTTTTAATAGATAAATTCCAACAATTTTCTATAAGATTTGACATAATTACGGATATTTTTTTTATTATTTAAAAATTTATAAATAGTCCATGATATTTGATGAAATTGTGCAATCCTTGAATAAAGGTATGAAATTGCCAACTTTACTCCTGTTGTATATTTTTAAAATAAAAATAAAATTTTATAAAAAATCGGATGGGATGGTTGAAAAAATTCGAAAAATTATCCACTTAGTCCATAAAAAGAAGCAGAAAATTTTAAAAAATAAAAAAAATTATAATTCTTAGTCAATAAGAGCATTTTGACCAATTCACCATAAAAATTAATGTAAACCTAAAAAAGACTAACGCAATGGACTAATTATTAGACGACCATTAAAATCAAGAGGTATTTATAATTTTTTAAATAAAAATAGGATCTTCGTAATTGTGCGAATCTCAAGAGAGATTGTCTTAATTTATCCTATTCTTAAAGAATACAATTATTATTTATAAATACTTAATAAGTCATTTTCAAGATGGATTCGGGATGGTTCTTGACAAGATTAGGAGCTCGCCCCAAATTGGTCAGATCTATAAAATAAAATGTCCATCCCAAATCTGAACCAGATAATTTGATTCGTTCGATTTGTCATTTTTAATCAAACATGTTTTTCGAACCGTGTCAAAAAATTATAAAATTCTATTGAAGAATACCTTATCACATGACGAAAGCTGCGAAAACATCTCAAAGGGCAATTATGGAATATTAACAAACTTGAACTATTGCCGAAGTCGTGTACAGACCCTTCAATTACAAAACGTACTAAAAAGGTCTCTAAGGTGGACGACTATCGAGTCGCAACAATATTTTGGACCAAAATACCTCCAAATGCAATAATACATATATGAACCTAAAATTTATGGAAAAGGATAGAAAATTAGCCCAAGTTTTCAAAGGAAAGATGAAACCTTAAATGTGAACAATGAGAAGTTACGTCAAGTTGCTATAATTTTGACAACAGAAAGCAATGAGATGGTGATGAAAATCCCAAGTTTGGAAGCCAAAATATTAATCCATGAGCATCAATTGTGCATATTCGAACACTAAATTTTGAAAATCCTCCAAGAAATAAATACTCAAATTTGAGAAGTTGGTGTCATAAATTGACAAAGAAAAATATTTAAATGGTAAAATATAAAAACGAGTATAATTCGAATAACAAAATGTAATACACCCTTATATTTAATGCTAGACGGATATTCTCAAATTCAGACAAGCATGGATGTCATCCAATTCTTTAAGGTTTGATATTCAGGGACTTGTATGTTAGCTATATTGATAATAGTTTAGGGATACAAAATGTATTTAACAATAGTATATATAAATCGTCCCGTAATATATTTTGAATTAAAAGAAAAAGAAAAAGAAAAACTATTATCGTTTTAAAATTTTGCTAGCTAACAAATAAATAACTTTTGATTTCAAATGTTTTCTTTTTTGTCTCGATATGTGTGCCATTTTTATTTTTTTTGAGAAGGAAATATGTGCCATTTATTGGTAATATTTAGGTTATCAATATATATATAAAGAAAAATGCAAGCAACCCCTTGTGATATTATAAATGAGCAAATTACCCCCTTATAGAGAAATACATAGTGATTTACCTCCCTATATTTTTTAAATACAACAATTATCCCCTTATGATTTTTAAAATAAAGCAATTTACCTCCCTATATAAGGAGGTAAATTGCTTCATTTTAAAAAGTATAGGGGGGTAAATTGCTATGGTTTTTTCATAGGGGGGTAATGTGCTCATTTTCAATATCACACGAAATAAATTGCTATTCTCCCTATATATATATATATATGAACCATTTGTTGCAAGAATTGAACCCCAATGCATCCACAAATCCAAGACAGTAAAACCAGAGCAAGAAAGAAGGGTTAGGTTCAAGGGGCATGTGAGTTTATTTCAAGAGAACTTCTAGTTTTTGGTGAAAAGAGACATTCTCACCACACTTCCCAAAAGCTTTTCTTTCTTCAAAACTTCTGTCCCCTTCTCTCCCTTCACCCGTAATCTTCCGTTTGCTATTTGCAAGAAACTCCACTCCACACCAATGCAAACAACACTTCTCACACAATTCTAAAGATTCTTTGCTTGAATTTTGCTACTTTTCATCAACTTTAAGGATTTATAATTTCATTATATAATTACATTAATATCTCAATAAACTAAATCATGTATCAGATCAATTAATATATCAATATAACAATGAAGATTGGGACGAATTACAAAAACACGATATAAAATGAGAATATCCAGTGGGACTCGAACCCATGATGTCAAACTTGTCGGTAGAACATCAATCTTAATCAAAGACTAGCACATATGAATAGGGGTGAAATAAGTTCCTACAAAGTGTAAGTAGTAAAATTTACAACATCAAAGAGAGCACTCGACCCAATGTTAGTAATGCTAACCTAGGCACAAGCTACAGTAAGAAAATTGTTATGATCGTTACGACATACAATGCAAGAATGCTCGAAAATCTTAGATCACTGTGTGTTAGTTCGTAAGAGAGAAACACTTTACCCGTCAAACAATCTTAATTAGTTCGACATCATACTTTTTCTGCTAACGTTCTAGTTCATCATAGTAGGGGGCATATTTTCTATGTATTGAGAATAAAGTCAAATACTCGAGATGTAATATCATTCAAGACACAAACAAATTTAAGTAATTAGACCATTATATAATTTTTTCCTTTCCATTTTGTTCTGAAAACATCAGAGACATCAAACACCAAGCCTAGTTTCCGACAATGTACCACAATATGTGCAAGTTGGAGCTTTAGTTACACTGTCTGCTGCACCTCCATATACATGTTTCACACTTCACTTGTGTTTCCATAATCTTCATTGGCGCTGTTGTGTCATGAAATAAATTGTAAGAGTTTCAAACATCGGGTGCGTGAAATAGTAGTCCCACTGTGTCTTATATAAGAAAAAGTTACAGAGACGCAATTGAGGTACCTTCTAATCAGCATTGAGATTCATGTCACTGCTACTGATCTTTACTCTTTGAATCTTCAATGGTACAGTCTGTTCTAAAACCGAGACGTTAATGTTATTCCAAGCATCTGGTTTTGTGGGGAGCTGAGCTATTTTCTCGGCGATCACCATATCTTCTGGAAGTACTGAACCAAAAACGGTGTACGACTTCTTCCACTCTTCGTGATTTGCCAGGCTTATGAAGAATTCCGGGCCGGAGCCAACCCATGCAACCGACCCTCTTCTTATGGTTGGGCAGTGCTCGGTTTGAATCTTGTTGAACGGCAGCCCTTGGGCGTCTAGAGTTCCTTGGATAAGAGCAAATGGAGGGCCAAACGAGGACTGAAATGTTTATAAACAGCAACGAATCAGGCATCTAATGTTAACTTAAAAAAGTGAAAAATAAAGAAATGGAATCTGCAAGAACAGGATATTAGGCTGCAACTTGATGTGCGTGCAACCACAAGGAGCCAAAATGATGCCGACATATTTAAGATAGCAAACAAGTAAAAAGTTATGGATCAAACTTGGCTCTAAATTTTTGAGTAAACTATCACATATATTCCTTTTAAACATTAAAAAGGAATTGCATTCAGAAAGCAGATAACTGATAAAAATTCTTGTCTTACATCTTTTATGTGGTTTCCTTTCGCATCCCAAGATCGACCACGACTTTCAGCCCGATAGAAATGGCATCCTGCACAATGGCGTAGTGCCAACAACTCCAGGATGTATGCAACTGAATGTGGCGAACAATCAGGCAAAAGCTGTAAAAAGATTCCAAAAATTATCAATAGAAAAATGAAGGGTAAAGTTAATACTATGCCAAATTTTTAAATGACATCCAAGAATCTCTTAGTTCCTTTTTCATGAAATTCGTCTAATTTTTGCCGCTACATTTCTAACTCCTTTCTCTGTAGCATTTGGGAAATTCTGGAAAACCAGTTATGTAAGGTGTGAGGTTGCTATTTGCTTGGTTTTGGGTTGAAGGCTTTAAACCATGTGGTTGAAATTTTTGAAACAAAATCTTGAAACGCATTGAACAATTCAGTAGAAACAGAAAAAGGCCATGCATGTAGTGTAAAACTAAATTGTCTTTGAATAATAAAGCCTCAAAAGTTTTTAAATATTTTTGTCCATTTCTGCTTATAAATTCTAGATGAAAAGCATAAAAATGAATCCAAAAGGACATGGCACTGGTTTCAGAGAAGTCTAGGTTCCACCACATACTGTAAACAAAGAAAACGAATACCTTTATGTGCAGAGTTCCATACTCTGTCTCCAACCCAACAATGCCCTTCAAGGAGAAAAATGATTGAATTGTTAAAAAAATCCAAGTCCAAAAAAATCAAAAGCTCCAGTGAACACTGACTCCACAAAGATACACATGAAACAAGGGATGAATTATAGTAGCAATGATAAGCATATGGCCTTTATCAACAGGGGACAGATACAACATAATCTACATCACATCATTGCTCATTTGAGTAATAGGAAACGGGAATCAAACTAGTTGATGAAAATTTCATGATGATAGGTACCTCTCCTCCTCCAAAAACGAGCCCTGATGTCCACATATTTTTATTTCCTGTTTCCTGCTTATCAGGAGCCAGGACGTCCTTCTGTTTCTTCAACCAACACTAAAACAATAAAACAACAAGAAAAGACCGTGTCAATCCCGTAACTCAATAGCTCAGTTGGCGAACTAAAACCAGGCAACATCAAATGAGCTCAAAGAGAAAGACGGAACTCCAGCATACCAGCAACTCTAGTAATCAACTCTTTTCATCAGTACTTTCACAAGTTATATGTTGCTTTGCGGTATAAGTCTAATAAGTTAGACATATAAGCTCTACTACAAGGCACTTAGCTTTCTTAAATCATTGCAACTTACAGAAAGCATGTACGAGCTACACAGATCATACTTGTAGGACAAGAATGCAAGAATTGCACGATCTACACTTCAAACATAAGTTATACCAAACAAAGCAGTAAATTGAATGAACGAAAGCAGGAACATAAACAAGAAACAGGACAAGTTCCAATATTCTATCAACATGAATCAGAGCTGAAAACAATCCAGAACAACTGACCTCACCAAGTTTCTCCCCACAAGCTTCCTTATTCCCACAAAAAACCCATGAATCACAAAGACACGGCCCGTCTTTCCCCGTACACATCTTCTTGCAAGCCTTACAACATTGTTCAGAGGAATTGAACTTGAATTCTGTGCCCCATTTCACAGCAGCCCCCCAGAGCTCCAAACCCTGAATCCCTCTACAGCACTCCCCACCTCCACTCAATTCAAACTCCGAATTGTTACCATCATTTTCATAACTCCCATCAACATACCTCAAAGACCTAGTTCTTGAACTCGCTGATAATGATGATGAAGGGCTCAGTACAGATGACATGAAAATGTACACCACAGAAAAAGACACCAAACCCATCAAGAGGAGGATCAAAGTACCCCACCTGGTAGGCTCCAATTCACTTCCCTTCCGACCCATTTGACTATTTCGTGGTCTTTTCACCTCGTTTTGATCGAACATGAAAAAGGCGGCTAGAACCCACCAAATGGGCAATGATTTCTTCTGATATTCTTGTTTTTTCCTTCTTTTTTTGGGGGAGTACAATTCAAGAAAATTGTTCCATGGTGAAATCTGTAACAGTTGTCACAAAGAAAAACAAAAGTAAACAGTAAGAACACATAGGATGGTATTATTCACAGATTGTGTGGGCAAAACTTCTGAATGATCTTTACTTGAATTTGGGAGAAGAAGGCAAAGGGGCATTGATTCGCTGATCAGCGTTTGGTTTTCGGTATCCGGTGTGCTGTACTGAAATTGGGATTTTCTGGTGGCTTTGTTGCATGAGGCGGATCCGTTGACTAAAAGAAAAACGCTTTTTGTGTTGGAAGAATTTATTTTTATTCAATTTGAATAAAAATGGTTATATACATTTATTGCATAAAATTCCTTTTTTATTACAATTTATTACATATTATGTTTAAAGTATATAAATACAAAAAGATAGGAACAATTTGTTAAATAAATTCCAATAATCATCAATATTTATTAGTGGTAGTTTTTGAGGGCTCGTTTCTTGAATAAAAAAATAATTGTTAAGTATTATAAGGTAAATTATACCTTTTTTTTTTTAAATTTGTCGTAATTACAGATTCTCCCTCATGATTCGGAAAATTACCAATATCCTTTCATTATCGTAAAAACCACCTGTCTTCTAAAAAATTCACTATAACCCCTCCTTTTTAAAATAGACAAACTACCTCTATCTGTTTTTTAAATTGTAACTCAATCATTCCTCTCCATTAAATATATCTAACATGTTAATCATTTTTTATAAAGTGACCATTATACTATTATTTATTATATATTTTATCTTATTTTAATGACGCTTAGGACGTGATTGGTACGCATAAATGAACTTGAGTGGGAATAAAATAAATTTAGGAATTGAATAAAGATAAGAGCGGAATAGTTTTATTAATACATTCCTATATTTGGTATAATGAAGGAATAAAAAAAGAAATTAAATATTTTTTTAAATCAATTGTTTATATGTTTGGTGGATATAATAAAATTTGAAGGGAAAAAAATACACACTACACTCACAAATGTTTTTACATAAAAAATATTATTTTAAAATATAAAATTAAATATAAATTTATTATATGTACATATTTAAATATTTTCATGTATTAGATATCCAATAAATACTTATTATTCAACAAAAAAAATATCATACTTATTACAAAGAACAAATATCAATAATAAATATCATACTTATTACAAAGAACAAATATCAATAATATTACATAAATTGAATATTAATATTTTATATTTATAGTAAATATTGATTAAAATACATATATGTATGTAACTATATTTATATTATATTTAATAAAATATTAAAATATTTAAGTATATAAACTTTTTCAAACACTTAATTCTAATTGTAGAACATAAAATAATAATTCTCTTTAACAAACAGTATTCTTTGAAATAAATTTGCGAAATTCAAGGATTAATACTCAAAACAATATTTAGATGTATTAGAAAGAAAATATTTTCTAAAAAATGAAAAAAATCCTAAATAATGTTTTCCCCCCTCAACAATCTTTCAAAATGAATTCAAATGAAATAGAAATTAATTTTAAAGTATTTTCTAAATTAATTGAAAATGACACTCTAATAATTCCAATGATACAAATAAATGAATTATTGAAAAAATAAAATTATGCTAATTTATACTTAAATGTTATAGGAAAAACAAATTATGGAATTAAATAATAAGACGGATAAGATTATGGATTGGCAAAGAAAAATAAACTCAAGTAAGACATTGGTTGAAGAAGCAAAAGGAAAAATTATTGCCAGACCCTCAATTCAACCACCTCCAGATATTATAGGTTTTAATTTAAAACCTACAGAAGAACTAGAAAAATTATTGGACCAAAAAATTAAAACTCTAAAATTAAATACTTTAAATAATGATGTAAATTCTCAGGTTACAGAAGAGAACTCACAGAGAAAATTAACAAATTAGAAAAGTTTGTTAGGAAGCCAATGCAAACAAAATTTTATTATCCTAGACCAACACCCCAAGATGTTCCTTATGAAGAACAAGAGATAATTGACCAAAATAGTTATAATGACAAACAAATTTATGAATGGAGCATTGATGGATTTACAGAAAAGCAAATTTATAATACTATACATAGGATGATGACGTATATTCAACCTGCAAAACTGCCACTTTTTAGGATGCTCACGCCAAGAAGAGTGAATAGCTGCTCCTAAGAGCACAAGCAAATTGATAAGAAAATTGGTAACTAGTCGTCGGAAACTATTAGAAATATTATTGCATCTTGCTGAACTATTATTCCACAAAATTTCAACTACAATTTATTTATAACTCCACACATGGAACGAGATGTAAGATTATTTATTTACAAAATATTATTTCAATATGTTGAAAGTGCTTTCTCATGTCATTTCAATATATTATTAATATACAACGTAAATAATCATAAAAATTTGTAATTAATTTTCACAAATTTAATTTTATTATTATGTTCGATTATCGTATAACTACTACAAAATATTATAATTTCAATTAATTACTAAATAGATATTAAAATTATAGTAAAAAATACTATTCTTGAGCTGATTTTATTTACCTTAACACATGTGCCTCAACAAATAAATAAGTTTTAGTCTTCACATACTTAATTTTATTAATAAATTACAACTAAAAAAATTATGTTACAATTGATATGAATTAAACATAAGTTATATTTATAATTATGATACTCATATATAACAGGTAACACAAAAAATATTTTATTTACAATTTTAATTGTCAATAATATATAATACAATTAATATCTCAATTTATTAATATTAATTAATTCAAATAAATTTAGATAAACAATATTAAATATCAAATAACTTTAAAACATAAATATACGTCTCTACGGACTAATAACTAGTTTATACTTAAAATTGAATTTAATGAACTACAAAATAAAAATTGATAACTAAATTTTACGTGGGTCGTCATTAGAATTTAATTTTAAAAAATAAGTAATAGTTATAAATAAAATCACATTTTCACCAGAAGTGAGATCTGATTTATTTAATCACATAACCAATACCAAATCAAACCAAATGAGCACTTAAAATAGAAATTTTCAATGAATTTATAATTAAAATTACAATATTTCTCTACATATAAACATAAACTTAAAAATGTTATAGAAAAAAAAATTAAAGAAAATAGAAAAATAATTTTACAGGTAGAACCCCCTTCTCAACCGGTAAAAACCCCAATCTCCCACTCCAACGGTAAAGACTAGAAATACAGATGTCCTCCCCACGGGTGAAAACCCTCGAAATCACCTCTCTTCTTCTTCCTCTTCCTCTCACCTTCATTTCGCTTCTCTTCACGCCCAAAAATTACAGAAGAAACTCTCAAAACATCGCCAGATCTGCGAAGAGGGAGTGAAGGAGAAGGGGATCAATCTGAAGGGTTCTTGTAGCCTCGATGAAGGAGAGACGGTAGAGCACCTGCAGGATGGCCGCGAACGTGAGGAGGAGCAGTTGGACTTGGAAATGAAAGGAAATAGTGAAGGTGTGATAAAAAAGATTGTTGCAGAAGGTTAACTATAGCCTCTCTCTATCATGAAGATTCAAATGTGATCTTCTTAAAGCATTTATTATTTTGTTTTTATTTTAATCCACTGACTTGTTTTTGGTTGAAATATCAGGCAATTCTCGAGAAGCAAAGCCATATGCTCATTGGGAGACATGATATTGATAATCTGTTGCGACTTGATCTAGCCAGTGAATGTTTACCGAATGCACTAGATCAAAGAATCAGAGAAGACATTGGTTCTGATTCTGAGTCCTCTGGAGTAGAAATGGAATTAAGTAAGATACTACTGGATTTGAGGCCTATCAGACCGGTAAACATGCCCTTATCGGGTATTATCACTATATCTAAATGCATAATGAAACGTTCATTCACAGGTAATCTTTTCTATGCATTGGTATGTATTAGTTATGTCTTATTTCTCCTTTGGCTTAATTTTCTGCGGGAAAACCTTATTTATTTTATTGGCTTCCTTGAATATGTTGCAGACTCAATAGAAAGGCAAGTAGTCCTATCTTGTTAAGTTTGTGATCTTCATCAGCTTTTGGTGCCCGTGGACAGATTTCATTACTTCCGCAGCATTTAAATAGTTTGGTAGGTAGGGATGGAAACTATGTGCTATGCTATATGAGAATACATTAGTTGTCTTTGTCCCCTTTTACACTCAATTAATGTGAGAGCTGTAAAATTATTTTTACCCCTCCACCAACCATCTACTTGTAGACATAATTTTCTAACTAGGCTAATCTAATAATTATAAATTAATTCCAAAATGTGTAATGTTGATCCGGCAAACGCCCCACATTGGATCTAGACAAAGAGCATGAGTAGCTTATAAGTTCCAAACCTCCTTTGTTGAGCAAGGCGCATTTTTAGGACAAAATTGTTAGATTCAAAGCAAGCTAAAGCGGACAATACTAGAGCAATGAGACTCCGATCGAGTTGAAAGCCGCATTATTTGGCGTTGTCTGTTGGGACGAGGCCATTTAGCCTTTTCAAGCGTTTGGTCTGGGATTGATGATGTGGGTAAGCGTCTCACAGTCGCAAACAAAAAGCATAAGTGGCTTATACGCCCCAAAAGCCTTTTCTTTTTTATGAGGCTCTTTCTAAGACAAAACTGTGAGACCCATACAATATTAGAAGGTCAACACCTCATTAAATAGGATATCAATAGAATCGCAAGCCGCTGCAAAAAAAAATAATAATCATTTAGGTATAGAGACTCCAATAAGTTGGATTCCATATGGATTTACCAAAGTTTGATCCATGACCTACAATATTTTCGTTGGATATAAAACTCAATTTCGTCCCGACCTTAATACTTGATAAGTTAGACTCATTTTTTAATTTCACAAATATCGAACAAAATTTATTTTTTAAGAAGTTGATAACAAAACCAATTGATATTTGCTAATGTGCCTGGCATGTTTCAATCTTTAAAAACCAAGTAACATGTGATTTTTATTTTGCTTTTACAAATATTGGAAATATTATTATATTAATAATTTATTCATTTGTAATCATTTTGTGAGGATATATGTAATGTACAAACTATATACTTTTTTGTAATGTATATCACATGAACACATATAAAATATATATGTGTTGTGTATTCTTAGATATAATATATACCAGAACGACTATGTATCATACCAACGTGCGTGGAAACGACATCGTTTCATCATGACACAATTAAAGAGAAAAAAGAAAAAGAAAATTGCTTTAGACCAAAATTGACACTACAACAATCGATGAACATTTATAGTTATTAGTAATAACATAAGCACATATATTATTTAACATCGGACAAACTTAGATCAATATACTTGTATAAATCAGTGTGAATCTTCTATCACATTTGGTATTATACATTCATGTAACACTAATATGTAATTGATGCATTTTTTTTTATAATATTGAAAATAATTAATAATTTATTAAGTCACGTACTGTGTGTGTGCACCTATGTAATGTACAAAATATGTACTTCTTTTATGTATATCACTTTAATATATATGTATACATATATTATTTTCTAATGGACAAGTTTAGATCAATGTGCTAACAAAATGGTCTCACAAGAATGCGTGGTCGCTGTTTGTTCTTTTTTATATCAAAAATTATAATTTAAAAATAAAAAAATCCTATATTGTACACATCATCAATATATTACTAAAAAGTATAAAAGAAAATCCTTCACTTGTACCGATTCTGGTCCAGGTAAACGTAGAGTCTCTAGCTCCCCTTATTGATTAGGGGAGGAAAAACAAAAAAGATTCTAAGACCTCAACTTTAACATATCATCATGAGTAATTCGAACTTCACAGCATATCTCAGGTGCATGATTTAGAGTAACTGAAAGATAAGAAGAAAGAGGGACATATCAGAAGACAACATCAACCCCTCAATGCTTTATTTCGACCAAACTCTGTATAATTATTCTCATGAAGAATCTTCTTGGCAAATGAATGTGTATCTTTTATTACATCCTTTTACCACTATGCAAAGGTTGAAAGGAGAATCCTAAATTGCATATTGCAAATGATAATCATCGGTACGCACCTTCTGTGTTTGAAAATGCAAATTTCTGCATAGGTTTAGATTCTTGAGAAGTTGAGATGGGTTCCTGACATGGAGCTACTACGGCTGGAGCTCCGATAGTATACCAGATAAAGTATTCAGACACCCTTTGAGAAAGGGAGGAAACTGTAAACCTTTTCGAGCAAAAAATGGGGAAAATGAAGTTGCCCATTGAAAATGTTGGGCCAAAATAAAAACTGTAACACAAAGTTGGCAAACCTGCAGTGGGAAAGAGTACATAAGTGAGCAAGAATACGGATATCTAGTTTAACTTACATCAATCAAAAAGATTGAGGAGCCATTGCAAGAGCTTCTGCTTTTAGTAAAGTGATAACTTATAGAGTGCAAGAGCTTCTATGTTTAAGGAAGTGAACTTATAGAGTGCAAGAGCTTTTGCTTTTAAAGAAGTAATCAGCAGAATTAAAAGTTAAGAGTTTGCAAAAAATAGTGATGAAGTAGAAGAAAGATCTAAATTGAGAGTGTTGGGAAAAAATAACTTTTGGAAAGATTTAATTTGAAAAAGATTATTTTAACTCCATATGTTAAGGCAAAATAGTTAAATATCGTATTTTTTATTTTTTTTTTTCACAAAAACTCAAAACATGTAGAAACACCTAAAACTCCCATTTAGGTGCTTTTAGTTTTTGATCTAAATCATTTTTCAAAGTTTTGAAAACTGGAAAACAATTTTCCAAACGCTCAAAAACAACTTTTCTGAAATCAAAATTTGAAAAGTGCCTTTTTGAAAGTTTTTCCAAAGCAATCACACACTCCCTAAGTATCAAGCTTACACATTAGTTGTGTTTGCCATCATGGAATTGAGCATTTCTCGATGACTTGAAGGTCTCCAGAAATTCTTGAGCTTTTTGCATTTCCTGCTTTTGCCTCGATCTATCCCATTTGTGTTCACAAGCCAATATCTCGATGACACGAGGCACTGCCCTCATAGCAGCGTCAGTGTCGAGAAATGCAAGGCGAGACCTTCTGGCTATGAAGTCCACCACTGATTCGCAGTACTCATGCCGAGCACAGTATGCAACTTCCGCTTCCAGGATTGGGTATCCGTGGGCTAGCCTTTTCCCCAGATTTTCATTCTGAAGTGCAGGAGAAAGGAGTTATTGCGGCTAGTGAACGGGGATATAAAATTCAAAACTAACGTCTTCCTAACTTATTTTTAATTTTAAAATATTAATAAACTCTTTCAATTTTAATCAAGCTCACATTAAAATAACACTTACCATCTTATAAGCTTTAAAAACTTTTGAAAAAATGTATGAGCTGATAAAATCTTTTGAAGAAGCTTAGCCAAACACCCTCTAAATCATGGCGCAAGATTAAACCTGGGCAATGGCAGCTACACGTTCGGCGAAAGTACCATAAGCATGAGATAAATGCTTTGCTACAGCAGTGTCCATTACGCCTGGAACGACCTTCCCACCGTGCGATCTCTTCATGCGCACGTATTGCTGAGCTAATACAGTGAAAGATGCTGGATCCCATCCATCAGCACCTACGAGCTGTAGTTCATATGTCAGGCATTTGTTTGCTGGGCTCAACTTTCCTGACTTTATAGCTGCATCAACTGCATCCTCTGCCATACTGGAAGTAGTTTGAGTAAGCAAAAACGGCTGACCGGGACAATCTAACAGTAAGGTTCCAGACTTCAAGCATAGGTGAATGAGTAAAGATGACAATGACTTGAGCTACTTGCCATCATTGCCGATGAGGCAGAACTGTAAAAATATTCAACCACAGTCTTTTGTACTGCCAAATTAAATTACCTTCTATATGTAGTCCACTTTCCACCAGTGATTGTAACTAAACCAGGAAAGTCTTCATACACAACATGATCTCTGGAGATGCTCTCTGTGTTTTTAGCTTTAGGATCCATCGCCAATGGTCGAATGCCGCTCCAAGCTGACAAAACATCTACTCGGCGTACCTAAATAATCATTCTTACACATTATTTGCCACCAAGAAAAAGGAAAAAGATAATGGAAATGGCCGGAATTTCTTAGCTACCTGAGGAATGACTGAAATGTGAAATCAGAAAAGCCAAAACAAAATAAGCTAAAGGAAACAAGAAAGGCAAAGAAATGAAACTATCTGTAGTTAGAAGTATAAAATTCAAGATTATGACAGTTCACAAACCTTAATATTAAGATAATCAGAGATGGCATCTAATATGAATTCGATCTCATCCTCATGAGGTTCTGGTAGCATTGTAATAGTGGTGTTTGAGTCGGTGGTACCAGCAACTGTTCTCCCTAACCAGGGAAGCATGAAAACGACTCGACCATCCTTAGTTTTGGGAACAATCAAGCCCATCCCTTCCGGAGAATAGTAATCAGGAAGCACAACATGGACACCGCTGCTGGGACAGATCATTGGTTTCGCTTCTTTGTCTGCCATCTTCCTCAGGGAATCACAGAACGGACCAGCCGCATTTACCACAACTTTTGCATATGTATCAAACTCCTTGCCTACACAGGTCAACAAAGTAAGATTGGAAAAAATAGTTTGCACTAAGTAGCTCGTAAGACAAGCAATTCAAGTTATGGTAAAACATCAGATGTAGAAACGACATTAAAGTCTCCGTCTGTGAATGCATAGTTCATACTGCCATGAACCAAGTGTAGAACAAAACGTATAAGTAGGTTAAACGTTGCTACTATATTCTGCAATGTCTAACAGAAGCAATGTGTAGTATAGAAGATCAAGTCAGTGTCATAACTAAAATTATCGTGTTAAGTATTTAGCATGTGAAGCTCAACAAGGGAGAGCAGCAGATGCCACATGAAAAAAGAGTACTCAGGATTACATTTCAGCAGCATATTGCAAAAAGAAAGAAAATCAAGACAATGCTAGAACAAAATATCCTAAAGAAAGCCCTATTAGAGGAAAAGAAGTGATGTTTTTACCTGATAGATTATTTCTTATCCTAGCACCTATTATCCGCCCACCACCCTCATCCCTAAGAAAGGATATCACTTCAGCATGGTTAAGTACAGTAGCCCCTGCTAGCGCAGCAGTACATGCCAATGCAACATTCAGACGTGAATCATTCATTTGTCCGTCATAATAGACCACTGTTCCTTTCAAGCTCTGATCTTTTCCCTTTCTTGTTAAAGTGGGAAAGAGACCAACTGACTCCTGCGCTGAATAATATCTAGACAAGTGGAGCAAGCGT
Source organism: Sesamum indicum (assembly GCF_026168435.1). Taxonomy (NCBI): domain Eukaryota; kingdom Viridiplantae; phylum Streptophyta; class Magnoliopsida; order Lamiales; family Pedaliaceae; genus Sesamum; species Sesamum indicum. The sequence goes on along the minus strand of NC_142660.1, from coordinate 17,876,641 downwards.
TTGCCAGCCACCAGATCATACATTTTCAAACCCATCCAGTAGTAAATCACCTCGAACCAGCTAAAACATGGTGTCATACATGGCAGAGCATTGCAGAGATGGGGAGCATTGTCAATAACTTGTTTACGCTCCTCAAGGGCATGGAAAACCAGCTTTAACTGCCCGTAATCTAAGTTAAAAACAGCTTTCTCTAAATAGCGAACTCCTGAAATGAATATCCTTAAAACGTTATGATCTCATCCATGGAAATCTTAAAGTTTGTCCCCAAGATCTGCTGAACTCAAAGAGAGATGTAAAGGAAAAGCCACGAAACACAAGATGAGAGCATAACTTCTAACTCGTTGCAGCTGCAGTCAAGAACAGAATAAGTAGCATATCAAGCTTAACTAACGTAAACCCACAGAAATGAATGAGGGCAAGTCCCTGAAAACTCTAATCATTGGGGCTATTGGTCCTCAGACCATTTTATGACCTCAAACCAAATGGAGCAGGCAGACAAATAGGGAAGTAGCAAAACGAACATGATGGGCAATGTGTAACTCGACAAAACCTTCTTCAAGACAATACTTTGCTTATTCTGGGATAGTTAATTTCATTCTATTGGCTAAAACATGATACAAACTACAAAGTATTCTAGAATTACATTTCATGAAAAGTCCATCTAATTGGGTTATCTCACAAAAACAGCTCAGCCATCTAACTGAAGTTAAAAGAACATATGCCTTCACAATCAAACAGATGCGCTAAGTGCAGATACCACTCAAACAATTTTCTAGAAGAATTTGACACATTGTCATATGAAAAGAAGTGAAAGAAACAAGAAAGAATTCATTTAACCAACATATAAACTAATCGAATATGATATGTTATGCCCCTTAGTAAGCAAATATCACTTCCACCTTCGCTGTTTTCTCACCATTATGTATAGCAAAATGGCACTAAATCATATTCTACAAATAATGCTTTCAGAATCACATTTTCTTAGATTGTAGGCCAAAAATTTCGGATTCGCTCACGTGAAAACAGAGTAATTTTTTTACTTTATACACAGTCACGGATGCTACATGACAGTAAAAGATAATGTATTAATGACGGCTCGCCTCACCTAAACCAGGCATAACACGGTACAAGTCTCAATACTTGTAGTACAACTCAATGCACAGAAATAGTTTACGCAGAATAAAAATGCAAACCTCCATGGATGAGTTTAGTAGACCTCGACGAAGTCCCAGAGGAGAAATCCTCTCGCTCAACAAGCCCGACACGAAGTCCGCGTGTGGCGGCATCCAGCGCGACACCGCAGCCGGTGGCTCCGCCGCCAACGACGAGGACGTCCAGGGGGTTAGCCGGGCTGGACCCGATCAAAGCCGACTCCTGGACTTCACGAGAAGGCACAGCGCTCAAAGGGTCCGAAATTTTCTGCTTTAAAGCGGTCATGGTCGGACCCGGGGCGCCCCGGTCACTGGAGGCCATAGGAGGATCGCCGAGGACGGTGAAGCACGCACCTCCGGCGACGGCGGCGACTGCGCCGAGCCGGCGTAGGCGTATGGAAGCTGCCATTTGGTGTAAATGACGATCAGATTATTACTTTTATTTAATATTTTTGGTAAATTACAGGATCAGATCATCAGAGTATGGGAAAAGGAATAAAGCAGTGATTCGATTCAGTTATGGGACTGGCAGTCCATATATATTGCATTGGAAGTCGCACTCTGGGAGGAGCCATGTCTTTCTTATTAACAAATTCATTTTCCCATTTTACCCTTGAAACATTTCTTTATACATTGCTACCAAACTGGTCACATTCCATGCTGTGCATTTAAAATTTAAACACATATTATAATTACACGTCAATTTTATGTAGTTTTAAAACTTAAATTTAATATTCATCATATTTGTTTTTATTTAATAAATAAATATTTTAATTAATTTAAATTTATCAAATTAATTGATATTAATAAAATAAATAAATAAATAATTATATTATTTTCAATTGACTTATTAACGACTTGATTTGAATTAAATAATTTTTATAATCAAATTATCATTATACACCCCA